>NW_026736893.1:0-56187 GCF_949786415.1 Peromyscus eremicus | reverse complement strand
GACTGGGAAACAAACGCTAGCTCGCCTTGCAAGAAACGCACTCTGCTTTTGAGAAAACAGCACTCTTCTACTCTCCTGTGTTTCCTATAGGGCCAGAACAGTGAGCTTGCTCAGAACAAAAGAACTGTGCTTCCTACACACACGGGGCATATCTAGTTCAACTCTGCTTAGGAAACTGACCAGAACAGTAGCTTCTCTTCAGTCCAATACACTGTACTTGCTGGGAACAGACGCGAGTGCTATTTGCACTGTGTATGGCAATGGGAGCGCAATAGTGACTCTTCTTAGCAGAAAACAACTCTTGCTCGTAGGACCAGAAACTGCATGGGATTCAACTCCGTTTAGGACTGGGAAACAAACGCTAGCTCGCCTTGCAAGAAACACACTCTGCTTTTGAGAAAACAGCACTCTTCTACTCTCCTGTGTTTCCTATAGGGCCAGAACAGTGAGCTTGCTCAGAACAAAAGAACTGTGCTTCCTACACACACGGGGCATATCTAGTTCAACTCTGCTTAGGAAACTGACCAGAACAGTAGCTTCTCTTCAGTCCAATACACTGTACTTGCTGGGAACAGACGCGAGTGCTATTTGCACTGTGTATGGCAATGGGAGCGCAATAGTGACTCTTCTTAGCAGAAAACAACTCTTGCTCGTAGGACCAGAAACTGCATGGGATTCAACTCCGTTTAGGACTGGGAAACAAACGCTAGCTCGCCTTGCAAGAAACACACTTGCTTTTGAGAAAACAGCACTCTTCTACTCTCCTGTGTTTCCTATAGGGCCAGAACAGTGAGCTTGCTCAGAACAAAAGAACTGTGCTTCCTACACACAGGGGGCATATCTAGTTCAACTCTGCTTAGGAAACTGACAAGAACAGTAGCTTCTCTTCATTCCAATACACTGTACTTGCTGGGAACAGACGCGAGTGCTATTTGCACTGTGTATGGCAATGGGAGCGCAATAGTGACTCTTCTTAGCAGAAAACAACTCTTGCTCGTAGGACCAGAAACTGCATGGGATTCAACTCCGTTTAGGACTGGGAAACAAACGCTAGCTCGCCTTGCAAGAAACGCACTCTGCTTTTGAGAAAACAGCACTCTTCTACTCTCCTGTGTTTCCTATAGGGCCAGAACAGTGAGCTTGCTCAGAACAAAAGAACTGTGCTTCCTACACACACGGGGCATATCTAGTTCAACTCTGCTTAGGAAACTGACCAGAACAGTAGCTTCTCTTCAGTCCAATACACTGTACTTGCTGGGAACAGACGCGAGTGCTATTTGCACTGTGTATGGCAATGGGAGCGCAATAGTGACTCTTCTTAGCAGAAAACAACTCTTGCTCGTAGGACCAGAAACTGCATGGGATTCAACTCCGTTTAGGACTGGGAAACAAACGCTAGCTCGCCTTGCAAGAAACACACTCTGCTTTTGAGAAAACAGCACTCTTCTACTCTCCTGTGTTTCCTATAGGGCCAGAACAGTGAGCTTGCTCAGAACAAAAGAACTGTGCTTCCTACACACACGGGGCATATCTAGTTCAACTCTGCTTAGGAAACTGACCAGAACAGTAGCTTCTCTTCAGTCCAATACACTGTACTTGCTGGGAACAGACGCGAGTGCTATTTGCACTGTGTATGGCAATGGGAGCGCAATAGTGACTCTTCTTAGCAGAAAACAACTCTTGCTCGTAGGACCAGAAACTGCATGGGATTCAACTCCGTTTAGGACTGGGAAACAAACGCTAGCTCGCCTTGCAAGAAACACACTTGCTTTTGAGAAAACAGCACTCTTCTACTCTCCTGTGTTTCCTATAGGGCCAGAACAGTGAGCTTGCTCAGAACAAAAGAACTGTGCTTCCTACACACACGGGGCATATGTAGTTCAACTCTGCTTAGGAAACTGACAAGAACAGTAGCTTCTCTTCATTCCAATACACTGTACTTGCTGGGAACAGACGCGAGTGCTATTTGCACTGTGTATGGCAATGGGAGCGCAATAGTGACTCTTCTTAGCAGAAAACAACTCTTGCTCGTAGGACCAGAAACTGCATGGGATTCAACTCCGTTTAGGACTGGGAAACAAACGCTAGCTCGCCTTGCAAGAAACGCACTCTGCTTTTGAGAAAACAGCACTCTTCTACTCTCCTGTGTTTCCTATAGGGCCAGAACAGTGAGCTTGCTCAGAACAAAAGAACTGTGCTTCCTACACACACGGGGCATATCTAGTTCAACTCTGCTTAGGAAACTGACCAGAACAGTAGCTTCTCTTCAGTCCAATACACTGTACTTGCTGGGAACAGACGCGAGTGCTATTTGCACTGTGTATGGCAATGGGAGCGCAATAGTGACTCTTCTTAGCAGAAAACAACTCTTGCTCGTAGGACCAGAAACTGAGTGGGATTCAACTCCGTTTAGGACTGGGAAACAAACGCTAGCTCGCCTTGCAAGAAACACACTCTGCTTTTGAGAAAAGAGCACTCTTCTACTCTCCTGTGTTTCCTATAGGGCCAGAACAGTGAGCTTGCTCAGAACAAAAGAACTGTGCTTCCTACACACACGGGGCATATCTAGTTCAACTCTGCTTAGGAAACTGACCAGAACAGTAGCTTCTCTTCAGTCCAATACACTGTACTTTCTGGGAACAGACGCGAGTGCTATTTGCACTGTGTATGGCAATGGGAGCGCAATAGTGACTCTTCTTAGCAGAAAACAACTCTTGCTCGTAGGACCAGAAACTGCATGGGATTCTACTCCGCTTAGGACTGGGAAACAAACGCTAGCTCGCCTTGCAAGAAACACACTCTGCTTTTGAGAAAACAGCACTCTTCTACTCTCCTGTGTTTCCTATAGGGCCAGAACAGTGAGCTTGCTCAGAACAAAAGAACTGTGCTTCCTACACACACGGGGCATATCTAGTTCAACTCTGCTTAGGAAACTGACCAGAACAGTAGCTTCTCTTCAGTCCAATACACTGTACTTGCTGGGAACAGACGCGAGTGCTATTTGCACTGTGTATGGCAATGGGAGCGCAATAGTGACTCTTCTTAGCAGAAAACAACTCTTGCTCGTAGGACCAGAAACTGCATGGGATTCAACTCCGTTTAGGACTGGGAAACAAACGCTATCTCGCCTTGCAAAAAACACACTCTGCTTTTGAGAAAACAGCACTCTTCTACTCTCCTGTGTTTCCTATAGGGCCAGAACAGTGAGCTTGCTCAGAACAAAAGAACTGTGCTTCCTACACACACGGGGCATATCTAGTTCAACTCTGCTTAGGAAACTGACCAGAACAGTAGCTTCTCTTCAGTCCAATACACTGTACTTGCTGGGAACAGACGCGAGTGCTATTTGCACTGTGTATGGCAATGGGAGCGCAATAGTGACTCTTCTTAGCAGAAAACAACTCTTGCTCGTAGGACCAGAATCTGCATGGGATTCTACTCCGTTTAGGACTGGGAAACAAACGCTAGCTCGCCTTGCAAGAAACACACTCTGCTTTTGAGAAAACAGCACTCTTCTACTCTCCTGTGTTTCCTATAGGGCCAGAACAGTGAGCTTGCTCAGAACAAAAAAACTATGCTTCCTACACACACGGGGCATATCTAGTTCAACTCTGCTTAGGAAACTGACCAGAACAGTAGCTTCTCTTCATTCCAATACACTGTACTTGCTGGGAACAGACGCGAATGCTATTTGCACTGTGTATGGCAATGGGAGCGCAATAGTGACTCTTCTTAGCAGAAAACAACTCTTGCTCGTAGGACCAGAAACTGCATGGGATTCTACTCCGTTTAGGACTGGGAAACAAACGCTAGCTCGCCTTGCAAGAAACACACTCTGCTTTTGAGAAAACAGCACTCTTCTACTCTCCTGTGTTTCCTATAGGGCCAGAACAGTGAGCTTGCTCAGAACAAAAAAACTATGCTTCCTACACACACGGGGCATATCTAGTTCAACTCTGCTTAGGAAACTGACCAGAACAGTAGCTTCTCTTCATTCCAATACACTGTACTTGCTGGGAACAGACGCGAGTGCTATTTGCACTGTGTATGGCAATGGGAGCGCAATAGTGACTCTTCTTAGCAGAAAACAACTCTTGCTCGTAGGACCAGAAACTGCATGGGATTCTACTCCGTTTAGGACTGGGAAACAAACGCTAGCTCGCCTTGCAAGAAACACACTCTGCTTTTGAGAAAACAGCACTCTTCTACTCTCCTGTGTTTCCTATAGGGCCAGAACAGTGAGCTTGCTCAGAACAAAAGAACTGTGCTTCCTACACACACGGGGCATATCTAGTTCAACTCTGCTTAGGAAACTGACCAGAACAGTAGCTTCTCTTCAGTCCAATACACTGTACTTTCTGGGAACAGACGCGAGTGCTATTTGCACTGTGTATGGCAATGGGAGCGCAATAGTGACTCTTCTTAGCAGAAAACAACTCTTGCTCGTAGGACCAGAAACTGCATGGGATTCAACTCCGTTTAGGACTGGGAAACAAACGCTAGCTCGCCTTGCAAGAAACACACTCTGCTTTTGAGAAAACAGCACTCTTCTACTCTCCTGTGTTTCCTATAGGGCCAGAACAGTGAGCTTGCTCAGAACAAAAGAACTGTGCTTCCTACACACACGGGGCATATCTAGTTCAACTCTGCTTAGGAAACTGACCAGAACAGTAGCTTCTCTTCAGTCCAATACACTGTACTTGCTGGGAACAGACGCGAGTGCTATTTGCACTGTGTATGGCAATGGGAGCGCAATAGTGACTCTTCTTAGCAGAAAACAACTCTTGCTCGTGGGACCAGAAACTGCATGGGATTCAACTCCGTTTAGGACTGGGAAACAAACGCTAGCTCGCCTTGCAAGAAACACACTTGCTTTTGAGAAAACAGCACTCTTCTACTCTCCTGTGTTTCCTATAGGGCCAGAACAGTGAGCTTGCTCAGAACAAAAGAACTGTGCTTCCTACACACACGGGGCATATCTAGTTCAACTCTGCTTAGGAAACTGACAAGAACAGTAGCTTCTCTTCAGTCCAATACACTGTACTTGCTGGGAACAGACGCGAGTGCTATTTGCACTGTGTATGGCAATGGGAGCGCAATAGTGACTCTTCTTAGCAGAAAACAACTCTTGCTCGTAGGACCAGAAACTGCATGGGATTCAACTCCGTTTAGGACTGGGAAACAAACGCTAGCTCGCCTTGCAAGAAACACACTCTGCTTTTGAGAAAAGAGCACTCTTCTACTCTCCTGTGTTTCCTATAGGGCCAGAACAGTGAGCTTGCTCAGAACAAAAGAACTGTGCTTCCTACACACACGGGGCATATCTAGTTCAACTCTGCTTAGGAAACTGACCAGAACAGTAGCTTCTCTTCAGTCCAATACACTGTACTTTCTGGGAACAGACGCGAGTGCTATTTGCACTGTGTATGGCAATGGGAGCGCAATAGTGACTCTTCTTAGCAGAAAACAACTCTTGCTCGTAGGACCAGAAACTGCATGGGATTCTACTCCGTTTAGGACTGGGAAACAAACGCTAGCTCGCCTTGCAAGAAACACACTCTGCTTTTGAGAAAACAGCACTCTTCTACTCTCCTGTGTTTCCTATAGGGCCAGAACAGTGAGCTTGCTCAGAACAAAAGAACTGTGCTTCCTACACACACGGGGCATATCTAGTTCAACTCTGCTTAGGAAACTGACCAGAACAGTAGCTTCTCTTCAGTCCAATACACTGTACTTGCTGGGAACAGACGCGAGTGCTATTTGCACTGTGTATGGCAATGGGAGCGCAATAGTGACTCTTCTTAGCAGAAAACAACTCTTGCTCGTAGGACCAGAAACTGCATGGGATTCAACTCCGTTTAGGACTGGGAAACAAACGCTAGCTCGCCTTGCAAAAAACACACTCTGCTTTTGAGAAAACAGCACTCTTCTACTCTCCTGTGTTTCCTATAGGGCCAGAACAGTGAGCTTGCTCAGAACAAAAGAACTGTGCTTCCTACACACACGGGGCATATCTAGTTCAACTCTGCTTAGGAAACTGACCAGAACAGTAGCTTCTCTTCAGTCCAATACACTGTACTTGCTGGGAACAGACGCGAGTGCTATTTGCACTGTGTATGGCAATGGGAGCGCAATAGTGACTCTTCTTAGCAGAAAACAACTCTTGCTCGTAGGACCAGAATCTGCATGGGATTCTACTCCGTTTAGGACTGGGAAACAAACGCTAGCTCGCCTTGCAAGAAACACACTCTGCTTTTGAGAAAACAGCACTCTTCTACTCTCCTGTGTTTCCTATAGGGCCAGAACAGTGAGCTTGCTCAGAACAAAAAAACTATGCTTCCTACACACACGGGGCATATCTAGTTCAACTCTGCTTAGGAAACTGACCAGAACAGTAGCTTCTCTTCATTCCAATACACTGTACTTGCTGGGAACAGACGCGAGTGCTATTTGCACTGTGTATGGCAATGGGAGCGCAATAGTGACTCTTCTTAGCAGAAAACAACTCTTGCTCGTAGGACCAGAAACTGCATGGGATTCTACTCCGTTTAGGACTGGGAAACAAACGCTAGCTCGCCTTGCAAGAAACACACTCTGCTTTTGAGAAAACAGCACTCTTCTACTCTCCTGTGTTTCCTATAGGGCCAGAACAGTGAGCTTGCTCAGAACAAAAAAACTATGCTTCCTACACACACGGGGCATATCTAGTTCAACTCTGCTTAGGAAACTGACCAGAACAGTAGCTTCTCTTCATTCCAATACACTGTACTTGCTGGGAACAGACGCGAGTGCTATTTGCACTGTGTATGGCAATGGGAGCGCAATAGTGACTCTTCTTAGCAGAAAACAACTCTTGCTCGTAGGACCAGAAACTGCATGGGATTCTACTCCGTTTAGGACTGGGAAACAAACGCTAGCTCGCCTTGCAAGAAACACACTCTGCTTTTGAGAAAACAGCACTCTTCTACTCTCCTGTGTTTCCTATAGGGCCAGAACAGTGAGCTTGCTCAGAACAAAAGAACTGTGCTTCCTACACACACGGGGCATATCTAGTTCAACTCTGCTTAGGAAACTGACCAGAACAGTAGCTTCTCTTCAGTCCAATACACTGTACTTGCTGGGAACAGACGCGAGTGCTATTTGCACTGTGTATGGCAATGGGAGCGCAATAGTGACTCTTCTTAGCAGAAAACAACTCTTGCTCGTAGGACCAGAAACTGCATGGGATTCAACTCCGTTTAGGACTGGGAAACAAACGCTAGCTCGCCTTGCAAGAAACACACTCTGCTTTTGAGAAAACAGCACTCTTCTACTCTCCTGTGTTTCCTATAGGGCCAGAACAGTGAGCTTGCTCAGAACAAAAGAACTGTGCTTCCTACACACACGGGGCATATCTAGTTCAACTCTGCTTAGGAAACTGACCAGAACAGTAGCTTCTCTTCAGTCCAATACACTGTACTTGCTGGGAACAGACGCGAGTGCTATTTGCACTGTGTATGGCAATGGGAGCGCAATAGTGACTCTTCTTAGCAGAAAACAACTCTTGCTCGTAGGACCAGAAACTGCATGGGATTCAACTCCGTTTAGGACTGGGAAACAAACGCTAGCTCGCCTTGCAAGAAACACACTTGCTTTTGAGAAAACAGCACTCTTCTACTCTCCTGTGTTTCCTATAGGGCCAGAACAGTGAGCTTGCTCAGAACAAAAGAACTGTGCTTCCTACACACACGGGGCATATCTAGTTCAACTCTGCTTAGGAAACTGACAAGAACAGTAGCTTCTCTTCATTCCAATACACTGTACTTGCTGGGAACAGACGCGAGTGCTATTTGCACTGTGTATGGCAATGGGAGCGCAATAGTGACTCTTCTTAGCAGAAAACAACTCTTGCTCGTAGGACCAGAAACTGCATGGGATTCAACTCCGTTTAGGACTGGGAAACAAACGCTAGCTCGCCTTGCAAGAAACGCACTCTGCTTTTGAGAAAACAGCACTCTTCTACTCTCCTGTGTTTCCTATAGGGCCAGAACAGTGAGCTTGCTCAGAACAAAAGAACTGTGCTTCCTACACACACGGGGCATATCTAGTTCAACTCTGCTTAGGAAACTGACCAGAACAGTAGCTTCTCTTCAGTCCAATACACTGTACTTGCTGGGAACAGACGCGAGTGCTATTTGCACAGTGTATGGCAATGGGAGCGCAATAGTGACTCTTCTTAGCAGAAAACAACTCTTGCTCGTAGGACCAGAAACTGAGTGGGATTCAACTCCGTTTAGGACTGGGAAACAAACGCTAGCTCGCCTTGCAAGAAACACACTCTGCTTTTGAGAAAAGAGCACTCTTCTACTCTCCTGTGTTTCCTATAGGGCCAGAACAGTGAGCTTGCTCAGAACAAAAGAACTGTGCTTCCTACACACACGGGGCATATCTAGTTCAACTCTGCTTAGGAAACTGACCAGAACAGTAGCTTCTCTTCAGTCCAATACACTGTACTTTCTGGGAACAGACGCGAGTGCTATTTGCACTGTGTATGGCAATGGGAGCGCAATAGTGACTCTTCTTAGCAGAAAACAACTCTTGCTCGTAGGACCAGAAACTGCATGGGATTCTACTCCGTTTAGGACTGGGAAACAAACGCTAGCTCGCCTTGCAAGAAACACACTCTGCTTTTGAGAAAACAGCACTCTTCTACTCTCCTGTGTTTCCTATAGGGCCAGAACAGTGAGCTTGCTCAGAACAAAAGAACTGTGCTTCCTACACACACGGGGCATATCTAGTTCAACTCTGCTTAGGAAACTGACCAGAACAGTAGCTTCTCTTCAGTCCAATACACTGTACTTGCTGGGAACAGACGCGAGTGCTATTTGCACTGTGTATGGCAATGGGAGCGCAATAGTGACTCTTCTTAGCAGAAAACAACTCTTGCTCGTAGGACCAGAAACTGCATGGGATTCAACTCCGTTTAGGACTGGGAAACAAACGCTAGCTCGCCTTGCAAGAAACACACTCTGCTTTTGAGAAAACAGCACTCTTCTACTCTCCTGTGTTTCCTATAGGGCCAGAACAGTGAGCTTGCTCAGAACAAAAGAACTGTGCTTCCTACACACACGGGGCATATCTAGTTCAACTCTGCTTAGGAAACTCACCAGAACAGTAGCTTCTCTTCAGTCCAATACACTGTACTTGCTGGGAACAGACGCGAGTGCTATTTGCACTGTGTATGGCAA
Organism: Peromyscus eremicus; assembly: GCF_949786415.1. Classification (NCBI taxonomy): domain Eukaryota; kingdom Metazoa; phylum Chordata; class Mammalia; order Rodentia; family Cricetidae; genus Peromyscus; species Peromyscus eremicus. The sequence continues at coordinate 46,960 of NW_026736893.1, read as the reverse complement.
TGGGAGCGCAATAGTGACTCTTCTTAGCAGAAAACAACTCTTGCTCGTAGGACCAGAAACTGCATGGGATTCAACTCCGTTTAGGACTGGGAAACAAACGCTAGCTCGCCTTGCAAGAAACACACTCTGCTTTTGAGAAAACAGCACTCTTCTACTCTCCTGTGTTTCCTATAGGGCCAGAACAGTGAGCTTGCTCAGAACCAAAGAACTGTGCTTCCTACACACACGGGGCATATCTAGTTCAACTCTGCTTAGGAAACTGACCAGAACAGTAGCTTCTCTTCATTCCAATACACTGTACTTGCTGGGAACAGACGCGAGTGCTATTTGCACTGTGTATGGCAATGGGAGCGCAATAGTGACTCTTCTTAGCAGAAAACAACTCTTGCTCGTAGGACCAGAAACTGCATGGGATTCAACTCCGTTTAGGACTGGGAAACAAACGCTAGCTCGCCTTGCAAGAAACACACTCTGCTTTTGAGAAAAGAGCACTCTTCTACTCTCCTGTGTTTCCTATAGGGCCAGAACAGTGAGCTTGCTCAGAACAAAAGAACTGTGCTTCCTACACACACGGGGCATATCTAGTTCAACTCTGCTTAGGAAACTGACCAGAACAGTAGCTTCTCTTCAGTCCAATACACTGTACTTTCTGGGAACAGACGCGAGTGCTATTTGCACTGTGTATGGCAATGGGAGCGCAATAGTGACTCTTCTTAGCAGAAAACAACTCTTGCTCGTAGGACCAGAAACTGCATGGGATTCTACTCCGTTTAGGACTGGGAAACAAACGCTAGCTCGCCTTGCAAGAAACACACTCTGCTTTTGAGAAAACAGCACTCTTCTACTCTCCTGTGTTTCCTATAGGGCCAGAACAGTGAGCTTGCTCAGAACCAAAGAACTGTGCTTCCTACACACACGGGGCATATCTAGTTCAACTCTGCTTAGGAAACTGACCAGAACAGTAGCTTCTCTTCAGTCCAATACACTGTACTTGCTGGGAACAGACGCGAGTGCTATTTGCACTGTGTATGGCAATGGGAGCGCAATAGTGACTCTTCTTAGCAGAAAACAACTCTTGCTCGTAGGACCAGAATCTGCATGGGATTCTACTCCGTTTAGGACTGGGAAACAAACGCTAGCTCGCCTTGCAAGAAACACACTCTGCTTTTGAGAAAACAGCACTCTTCTACTCTCCTGTGTTTCCTATAGGGCCAGAACAGTGAGCTTGCTCAGAACCAAAGAACTGTGCTTCCTACACACACGGGGCATATCTAGTTCAACTCTGCTTAGGAAACTGACCAGAACAGTAGCTTCTCTTCAGTCCAATACACTGTACTTGCTGGGAACAGACGCGAGTGCTATTTGCACTGTGTATGGCAATGGGAGCGCAATAGTGACTCTTCTTAGCAGAAAACAACTCTTGCTCGTAGGACCAGAAACTGCATGGGATTCTACTCCGTTTAGGACTGGGAAACAAACGCTAGCTCGCCTTGCAAGAAACACACTCTGCTTTTGAGAAAACAGCACTCTTCTACTCTCCTGTGTTTCCTATAGGGCCAGAACAGTGAGCTTGCTCAGAACCAAAGAACTGTGCTTCCTACACACAGGGGGCATATCTAGTTCAACTCTGCTTAGAAAACTGACCAGAACAGTAGCTTCTCTTCAGTCCAATACACTGTACTTGCTGGGAACAGACGCGAGTGCTATTTGCACTGTGTATGGCAATGGGAGCGCAATAGTGACTCTTCTTAGCAGAAAACAACTCTTGCTCGTAGGACCAGAATCTGCATGGGATTCTACTCCGTTTAGGACTGGGAAACAAACGCTAGCTTGTTTGAAACAAGAAACACACTCTGCTTTTGAGAAAACAGCACTCTTCTACTCTCCTGTGTTTCCTATAGGGCCAGAACAGTGAGCTTGCTCAGAACCAAAGAACTGTGCTTCCTACACACACGGGGCATATCTAGTTCAACTCTGCTTAGGAAACTGACCAGAACAGTAGCTTCTCTTCAGTCCAATACACTGTACTTGCTGGGAACAGACGCGAGTGCTATTTGCACTGTGTATGGCAATGGGAGCGCAATAGTGACTCTTCTTAGCAGAAAACAACTCTTGCTCGTAGGACCAGAAACTGCATGGGATTCTACTCCGTTTAGGACTGGGAAACAAACGCTAGCTCGCCTTGCAAGAAACACACTCTGCTTTTGAGAAAACAGCACTCTTCTACTCTCCTGTGTTTCCTATAGGGCCAGAACAGTGAGCTTGCTCAGAACAAAAGAACTGTGCTTCCTACACACACGGGGCATATCTAGTTCAACTCTGCTTAGGAAACTGACCAGAACAGTAACTTCTCTTCAGTCCAATACACTGTACTTGCTGGGAACAGACGCGAGTGCTTTTTGCACTGTGTATGGCAATGGGAGCGCAATAGTGACTCTTCTTAGCAGAAAACAACTCTTGCTCGTAGGACCAGAAACTGCATGGGATTCAACTCCGTTTAGGACTGGGAAACAAACGCTAGCTCGCCTTGCAAGAAACACACTCTGCTTTTGAGAAAACAGCACTCTTCTACTCTCCTGTGTTTCCTATAGGGCCAGAACAGTGAGCTTGCTCAGAACAAAAGAACTGTGCTTCCTACACACACGGGGCATATCTAGTTCAACTCTGCTTAGGAAACTCACCAGAACAGTAGCTTCTCTTCAGTCCAATACACTGTACTTGCTGGGAACAGACGCGAGTGCTATTTGCACTGTGTATGGCAATGGGAGCGCAATAGTGACTCTTCTTAGCAGAAAACAACTCTTGCTCGTAGGACCAGAAACTGCATGGGATTCAACTCCGTTTAGGACTGGGAAACAAACGCTAGCTCGCCTTGCAAGAAACACACTCTGCTTTTGAGAAAACAGCACTCTTCTACTCTCCTGTGTTTCCTATAGGGCCAGAACAGTGAGCTTGCTCAGAACCAAAGAACTGTGCTTCCTACACACACGGGGCATATCTAGTTCAACTCTGCTTAGGAAACTGACCAGAACAGTAGCTTCTCTTCATTCCAATACACTGTACTTGCTGGGAACAGACGCGAGTGCTATTTGCACTGTGTATGGCAATGGGAGCGCAATAGTGACTCTTCTTAGCAGAAAACAACTCTTGCTCGTAGGACCAGAAACTGCATGGGATTCAACTCCGTTTAGGACTGGGAAACAAACGCTAGCTCGCCTTGCAAGAAACACACTCTGCTTTTGAGAAAAGAGCACTCTTCTACTCTCCTGTGTTTCCTATAGGGCCAGAACAGTGAGCTTGCTCAGAACAAAAGAACTGTGCTTCCTACACACACGGGGCATATCTAGTTCAACTCTGCTTAGGAAACTGACCAGAACAGTAGCTTCTCTTCAGTCCAATACACTGTACTTTCTGGGAACAGACGCGAGTGCTATTTGCACTGTGTATGGCAATGGGAGCGCAATAGTGACTCTTCTTAGCAGAAAACAACTCTTGCTCGTAGGACCAGAAACTGCATGGGATTCTACTCCGTTTAGGACTGGGAAACAAACGCTAGCTCGCCTTGCAAGAAACACACTCTGCTTTTGAGAAAACAGCACTCTTCTACTCTCCTGTGTTTCCTATAGGGCCAGAACAGTGAGCTTGCTCAGAACCAAAGAACTGTGCTTCCTACACACACGGGGCATATCTAGTTCAACTCTGCTTAGGAAACTGACCAGAACAGTAGCTTCTCTTCAGTCCAATACACTGTACTTGCTGGGAACAGACGCGAGTGCTATTTGCACTGTGTATGGCAATGGGAGCGCAATAGTGACTCTTCTTAGCAGAAAACAACTCTTGCTCGTAGGACCAGAATCTGCATGGGATTCTACTCCGTTTAGGACTGGGAAACAAACGCTAGCTCGCCTTGCAAGAAACACACTCTGCTTTTGAGAAAACAGCACTCTTCTACTCTCCTGTGTTTCCTATAGGGCCAGAACAGTGAGCTTGCTCAGAACCAAAGAACTGTGCTTCCTACACACACGGGGCATATCTAGTTCAACTCTGCTTAGGAAACTGACCAGAACAGTAGCTTCTCTTCAGTCCAATACACTGTACTTTCTGGGAACAGACGCGAGTGCTATTTGCACTGTGTATGGCAATGGGAGCGCAATAGTGACTCTTCTTAGCAGAAAACAACTCTTGCTCGTAGGACCAGAAACTGCATGGGATTCTACTCCGTTTAGGACTGGGAAACAAACGCTAGCTCGCCTTGCAAGAAACACACTCTGCTTTTGAGAAAACAGCACTCTTCTACTCTCCTGTGTTTCCTATAGGGCCAGAACAGTGAGCTTGCTCAGAACCAAAGAACTGTGCTTCCTACACACAGGGGGCATATCTAGTTCAACTCTGCTTAGGAAACTGACCAGAACAGTAGCTTCTCTTCAGTCCAATACACTGTACTTGCTGGGAACAGACGCGAGTGCTATTTGCACTGTGTATGGCAATGGGAGCGCAATAGTGACTCTTCTTAGCAGAAAACAACTCTTGCTCGTAGGACCAGAATCTGCATGGGATTCTACTCCGTTTAGGACTGGGAAACAAACGCTAGCTTGTTTGAAACAAGAAACACACTCTGCTTTTGAGAAAACAGCACTCTTCTACTCTCCTGTGTTTCCTATAGGGCCAGAACAGTGAGCTTGCTCAGAACCAAAGAACTGTGCTTCCTACACACACGGGGCATATCTAGTTCAACTCTGCTTAGGAAACTGACCAGAACAGTAGCTTCTCTTCAGTCCAATACACTGTACTTGCTGGGAACAGACGCGAGTGCTATTTGCACTGTGTATGGCAATGGGAGCGCAATAGTGACTCTTCTTAGCAGAAAACAACTCTTGCTCGTAGGACCAGAAACTGCATGGGATTCTACTCCGTTTAGGACTGGGAAACAAACGCTAGCTCGCCTTGCAAGAAACACACTCTGCTTTTGAGAAAACAGCACTCTTCTACTCTCCTGTGTTTCCTATAGGGCCAGAACAGTGAGCTTGCTCAGAACAAAAGAACTGTGCTTCCTACACACACGGGGCATATCTAGTTCAACTCTGCTTAGGAAACTGACCAGAACAGTAACTTCTCTTCAGTCCAATACACTGTACTTGCTGGGAACAGACGCGAGTGCTTTTTGCACTGTGTATGGCAATGGGAGCGCAATAGTGACTCTTCTTAGCAGAAAACAACTCTTGCTCGTAGGACCAGAAACTGCATGGGATTCAACTCCGTTTAGGACTGGGAAACAAACGCTAGCTCGCCTTTCAAGAAACACACTCTGCTTTTGAGAAAACAGCACTCTTCTACTCTCCTGTGTTTCCTATAGGGCCAGAACAGTGAGCTTGCTCAGAACCAAAGAACTGTGCTTCCTACACACACGGGGCATATCTAGTTCAACTCTGCTTAGGAAACTGACCAGAACAGTAGCTTCTCTTCATTCCAATACACTGTACTTGCTGGGAACAGACGCGAGTGCTATTTGCACTGTGTATGGCAATGGGAGCGCAATAGTGACTCTTCTTAGCAGAAAACAACTCTTGCTCGTAGGACCAGAATCTGCATGGGATTCTACTCCGTTTAGGACTGGGAAACAAACGCTAGCTCGCCTTGCAAGAAACACACTCTGCTTTTGAGAAAACAGCACTCTTCTACTCTCCTGTGTTTCCTATAGGGCCAGAACAGTGAGCTTGCTCAGAACCAAAGAACTGTGCTTCCTACACACACGGGGCATATCTAGTTCAACTCTGCTTAGGAAACTGACCAGAACAGTAGCTTCTCTTCAGTCCAATACACTGTACTTGCTGGGAACAGACGCGAGTGCTATTTGCACTGTGTATGGCAATGGGAGCGCAATAGTGACTCTTCTTAGCAGAAAACAACTCTTGCTCGTAGGACCAGAATCTGCATGGGATTCTACTCCGTTTAGGACTGGGAAACAAACGCTAGCTCGCCTTGCAAGAAACACACTCTGCTTTTGAGAAAACAGCACTCTTCTACTCTCCTGTGTTTCCTATAGGGCCAGAACAGTGAGCTTGCTCAGAACAAAAAAACTATGCTTCCTACACACACGGGGCATATCTAGTTCAACTCTGCTTAGGAAACTGACCAGAACAGTAGCTTCTCTTCATTCCAATACACTGTACTTGCTGGGAACAGACGCGAGTGCTATTTGCACTGTGTATGGCAATGGGAGCGCAATAGTGACTCTTCTTAGCAGAAAACAACTCTTGCTCGTAGGACCAGAAACTGCATGGGATTCTACTCCGTTTAGGACTGGGAAACAAACGCTAGCTCGCCTTGCAAGAAACACACTCTGCTTTTGAGAAAACAGCACTCTTCTACTCTCCTGTGTTTCCTATAGGGCCAGAACAGTGAGCTTGCTCAGAACAAAAGAACTGTGCTTCCTACACACACGGGGCATATCTAGTTCAACTCTGCTTAGGAAACTGACCAGAACAGTAGCTTCTCTTCAGTCCAATACACTGTACTTTCTGGGAACAGACGCGAGTGCTATTTGCACTGTGTATGGCAATGGGAGCGCAATAGTGACTCTTCTTAGCAGAAAACAACTCTTGCTCCTAGGACCAGAAACTGCATGGGATTCAACTCCGTTTAGGACTGGGAAACAAACGCTAGCTCGCCTTGCAAGAAACACACTCTGCTTTTGAGAAAACAGCACTCTTCTACTCTCCTGTGTTTCCTATAGGGCCAGAACAGTGAGCTTGCTCAGAACAAAAGAACTGTTCTTCCTACACACACGGGGCATATCTAGTTCAACTCTGCTTAGGAAACTGACCAGAACAGTAGCTTCTCTTCAGTCCAATACACTGTACTTGCTGGGAACAGACGCGAGTGCTATTTGCACTGTGTATGGCAATGGGAGCGCAATAGTGACTCTTCTTAGCAGAAAACAACTCTTGCTCGTAGGACCAGAAACTGCATGGGATTCAACTCCGTTTAGGACTGGGAAACAAACGCTAGCTCGCCTTGCAAGAAACACACTTGCTTTTGAGAAAACAGCACTCTTCTACTCTCCTGTGTTTCCTATAGGGCCAGAACAGTGAGCTTGCTCAGAACAAAAGAACTGTGCTTCCTACACACACCGGGCATATCTAGTTCAACTCTGCTTAGGAAACTGACAAGAACAGTAGCTTCTCTTCATTCCAATACACTGTACTTGCTGGGAACAGACGCGAGTGCTATTTGCACTGTGTATGGCAATGGGAGCGCAATAGTGACTCTTCTTAGCAGAAAACAACTCTTGCTCGTAGGACCAGAAACTGCATGGGATTCAACTCCGTTTAGGACTGGGAAACAAACGCTAGCTCGCCTTGCAAGAAACGCACTCTGCTTTTGAGAAAACAGCACTCTTCTACTCTCCTGTGTTTCCTATAGGGCCAGAACAGTGAGCTTGCTCAGAACAAAAGAACTGTGCTTCCTACACACACGGGGCATATCTAGTTCAACTCTGCTTAGGAAACTGACCAGAACAGTAGCTTCTCTTCAGTCCAATACACTGTACTTGCTGGGAACAGACGCGAGTGCTATTTGCACAGTGTATGGCAATGGGAGCGCAATAGTGACTCTTCTTAGCAGAAAACAACTCTTGCTCGTAGGACCAGAAACTGAGTGGGATTCAACTCCGTTTAGGACTGGGAAACAAACGCTAGCTCGCCTTGCAAGAAACACACTCTGCTTTTGAGAAAAGAGCACTCTTCTACTCTCCTGTGTTTCCTATAGGGCCAGAACAGTGAGCTTGCTCAGAACAAAAGAACTGTGCTTCCTACACACACGGGGCATATCTAGTTCAACTCTGCTTAGGAAACTGACCAGAACAGTAGCTTCTCTTCAGTCCAATACACTGTACTTTCTGGGAACAGACGCGAGTGCTATTTGCACTGTGTATGGCAATGGGAGCGCAATAGTGACTCTTCTTAGCAGAAAACAACTCTTGCTCATAGGACCAGAAACTGCATGGGATTCTACTCCGTTTAGGACTGGGAAACAAACGCTAGCTCGCCTTGCAAGAAACACACTCTGCTTTTGAGAAAACAGCACTCTTCTACTCTCCTGTGTTTCCTATAGGGCCAGAACAGTGAGCTTGCTCAGAACAAAAGAACTGTGCTTCCTACACACACGGGGCATATCTAGTTCAACTCTGCTTAGGAAACTGACCAGAACAGTAGCTTCTCTTCAGTCCAATACACTGTACTTGCTGGGAACAGACGCGAGTGCTATTTGCACTGTGTATGGCAATGGGAGCGCAATAGTGACTCTTCTTAGCAGAAAACAACTCTTGCTCGTAGGACCAGAAACTGCATGGGATTCAACTCCGTTTAGGACTGGGAAACAAACGCTAGCTCGCCTTGCAAGAAACACACTTGCTTTTGAGAAAACAGCACTCTTCTACTCTCCTGTGTTTCCTATAGGGCCAGAACAGTGAGCTTGCTCAGAACAAAAGAACTGTGCTTCCTACACACACGGGGCATATCTAGTTCAACTCTGCTTAGGAAACTGACAAGAACAGTAGCTTCTCTTCATTCCAATACACTGTACTTGCTGGGAACAGACGCGAGTGCTATTTGCACTGTGTATGGCAATGGGAGCGCAATAGTGACTCTTCTTAGCAGAAAACAACTCTTGCTCGTAGGACCAGAAACTGCATGGGATTCTACTCCGTTTAGGACTGGGAAACAAACGCTAGCTCGCCTTGCAAGAAACACACTCTGCTTTTGAGAAAACAGCACTCTTCTACTCTCCTGTGTTTCCTATAGGGCCAGAACAGTGAGCTTGCTCAGAACAAAAGAACTGTGCTTCCTACACACACGGGGCATATCTAGTTCAACTCTGCTTAGGAAACTGACCAGAACAGTAGCTTCTCTTCAGTCCAATACACTGTACTTTCTGGGAACAGACGCGAGTGCTATTTGCACTGTGTATGGCAATGGGAGCGCAATAGTGACTCTTCTTAGCAGAAAACAACTCTTGCTCCTAGGACCAGAAACTGCATGGGATTCAACTCCGTTTAGGACTGGGAAACAAACGCTAGCTCGCCTTGCAAGAAACACACTCTGCTTTTGAGAAAACAGCACTCTTCTACTCTCCTGTGTTTCCTATAGGGCCAGAACAGTGAGCTTGCTCAGAACAAAAGAACTGTGCTTCCTACACACACGGGGCATATCTAGTTCAACTCTGCTTAGGAAACTGACCAGAACAGTAGCTTCTCTTCAGTCCAATACACTGTACTTGCTGGGAACAGACGCGAGTGCTATTTGCACTGTGTATGGCAATGGGAGCGCAATAGTGACTCTTCTTAGCAGAAAACAACTCTTGCTCGTAGGACCAGAAACTGCATGGGATTCAACTCCGTTTAGGACTGGGAAACAAACGCTAGCTCGCCTTGCAAGAAACACACTTGCTTTTGAGAAAACAGCACTCTTCTACTCTCCTGTGTTTCCTATAGGGCCAGAACAGTGAGCTTGCTCAGAACAAAAGAACTGTGCTTCCTACACACACGGGGCATATCTAGTTCAACTCTGCTTAGGAAACTGACAAGAACAGTAGCTTCTCTTCATTCCAATACACTGTACTTGCTGGGAACAGACGCGAGTGCTATTTGCACTGTGTATGGCAATGGGAGCGCAATAGTGACTCTTCTTAGCAGAAAACAACTCTTGCTCGTAGGACCAGAAACTGCATGGGATTCAACTCCGTTTAGGACTGGGAAACAAACGCTAGCTCGCCTTGCAAGAAACGCACTCTGCTTTTGAGAAAACAGCACTCTTCTACTCTCCTGTGTTTCCTATAGGGCCAGAACAGTGAGCTTGCTCAGAACAAAAGAACTGTGCTTCCTACACACACGGGGCATATCTAGTTCAACTCTGCTTAGGAAACTGACCAGAACAGTAGCTTCTCTTCAGTCCAATACACTGTACTTGCTGGGAACAGACGCGAGTGCTATTTGCACAGTGTATGGCAATGGGAGCGCAATAGTGACTCTTCTTAGCAGAAAACAACTCTTGCTCGTAGGACCAGAAACTGAGTGGGATTCAACTCCGTTTAGGACTGGGAAACAAACGCTAGCTCGCCTTGCAAGAAACACACTCTGCTTTTGAGAAAAGAGCACTCTTCTACTCTCCTGTGTTTCCTATAGGGCCAGAACAGTGAGCTTGCTCAGAACAAAAGAACTGTGCTTCCTACACACACGGGGCATATCTAGTTCAACTCTGCTTAGGAAACTGACCAGAACGGTAGCTTCTCTTCAGTCCAATACACTGTACTTTCTGGGAACAGACGCGAGTGCTATTTGCACTGTGTATGGCAATGGGAGCGCAATAGTGACTCTTCTTAGCAGAAAACAACTCTTGCTCGTAGGACCAGAAACTGCATGGGATTCTACTCCGTTTAGGACTGGGAAACAAACGCTAGCTCGCCTTGCAAGAAACACACTCTGCTTTTGAGAAAACAGCACTCTTCTACTCTCCTGTGTTTCCTATAGGGCCAGAACAGTGAGCTTGCTCAGAACAAAAGAACTGTGCTTCCTACACACACGGGGCATATCTAGTTCAACTCTGCTTAGGAAACTGACCAGAACAGTAGCTTCTCTTCAGTCCAATACACTGTACTTGCTGGGAACAGACGCGAGTGCTATTTGCACTGTGTATGGCAATGGGAGCGCAATAGTGACTCTTCTTAGCAGAAAACAACTCTTGCTCGTAGGACCAGAAACTGCATGGGATTCAACTCCGTTTAGGACTGGGAAACAAACGCTAGCTCGCCTTGCAAGAAACACACTTGCTTTTGAGAAAACAGCACTCTTCTACTCTCCTGTGTTTCCTATAGGGCCAGAACAGTGAGCTTGCTCAGAACAAAAGAACTGTGCTTCCTACACACACGGGGCATATCTAGTTCAACTCTGCTTAGGAAACTGACAAGAACAGTAGCTTCTCTTCATTCCAATACACTGTACTTGCTGGGAACAGACGCGAGTGCTATTTGCACTGTGTATGGCAATGGGAGCGCAATAGTGACTCTTCTTAGCAGAAAACAACTCTTGCTCGTAGGACCAGAAACTGCATGGGATTCAACTCCGTTTAGGACTGGGAAACAAACGCTAGCTCGCCTTGCAAGAAACACACTCTGCTTTTGAGAAAAGAGCACTCTTCTACTCTCCTGTGTTTCCTATAGGGCCAGAACAGTGAGCTTGCTCAGAACAAAAGAACTGTGCTTCCTACACACACGGGGCATATCTAGTTCAACTCTGCTTAGGAAACTGACCAGAACAGTAGCTTCTCTTCAGTCCAATACACTGTACTTTCTGGGAACAGACGCGAGTGCTATTTGCACTGTGTATGGCAATGGGAGCGCAATAGTGACTCTTCTTAGCAGAAAACAACTCTTGCTCGTAGGACCAGAAACTGCATGGGATTCTACTCCGTTTAGGACTGGGAAACAAACGCTAGCTCGCCTTGCAAGAAACACACTCTGCTTTTGAGAAAACAGCACTCTTCTACTCTCCTGTGTTTCCTATAGGGCCAGAACAGTGAGCTTGCTCAGAACCAAAGAACTGTGCTTCCTACACACACGGGGCATATCTAGTTCAACTCTGCTTAGGAAACTGACCAGAACAGTAGCTTCTCTTCAGTCCAATACACTGTACTTGCTGGGAACAGACGCGAGTGCTATTTGCACTGTGTATGGCAATGGGAGCGCAATAGTGACTCTTCTTAGCAGAAAACAACTCTTGCTCGTAGGACCAGAATCTGCATGGGATTCTACTCCGTTTAGGACTGGGAAACAAACGCTAGCTCGCCTTGCAAGAAACACACTCTGCTTTTGAGAAAACAGCACTCTTCTACTCTCCTGTGTTTCCTATAGGGCCAGAACAGTGAGCTTGCTCAGAACCAAAGAACTGTGCTTCCTACACACACGGGGCATATCTAGTTCAACTCTGCTTAGGAAACTGACCAGAACAGTAGCTTCTCTTCAGTCCAATACACTGTACTTTCTGGGAACAGACGCGAGTGCTATTTGCACTGTGTATGGCAATGGGAGCGCAATAGTGACTCTTCTTAGCAGAAAACAACTCTTGCTCGTAGGACCAGAAACTGCATGGGATTCTACTCCGTTTAGGACTGGGAAACAAACGCTAGCTCGCCTTGCAAGAAACACACTCTGCTTTTGAGAAAACAGCACTCTTCTACTCTCCTGTGTTTCCTATAGGGCCAGAACAGTGAGCTTGCTCAGAACCAAAGAACTGTGCTTCCTACACACAGGGGGCATATCTAGTTCAACTCTGCTTAGGAAACTGACCAGAACAGTAGCTTCTCTTCAGTCCAATACACTGTACTTGCTGGGAACAGACGCGAGTGCTATTTGCACTGTGTATGGCAATGGGAGCGCAATAGTGACTCTTCTTAGCAGAAAACAACTCTTGCTCGTAGGACCAGAATCTGCATGGGATTCTACTCCGTTTAGGACTGGGAAACAAACGCTAGCTTGTTTGAAACAAGAAACACACTCTGCTTTTGAGAAAACAGCACTCTTCTACTCTCCTGTGTTTCCTATAGGGCCAGAACAGTGAGCTTGCTCAGAACCAAAGAACTGTGCTTCCTACACACACGGGGCATATCTAGTTCAACTCTGCTTAGGAAACTGACCAGAACAGTAGCTTCTCTTCAGTCCAATACACTGTACTTGCTGGGAACAGACGCGAGTGCTATTTGCACTGTGTATGGCAATGGGAGCGCAATAGTGACTCTTCTTAGCAGAAAACAACTCTTGCTCGTAGGACCAGAAACTGCATGGGATTCTACTCCGTTTAGGACTGGGAAACAAACGCTAGCTCGCCTTGCAAGAAACACACTCTGCTTTTGAGAAAACAGCACTCTTCTACTCTCCTGTGTTTCCTATAGGGCCAGAACAGTGAGCTTGCTCAGAACAAAAGAACTGTGCTTCCTACACACACGGGGCATATCTAGTTCAACTCTGCTTAGGAAACTGACCAGAACAGTAACTTCTCTTCAGTCCAATACACTGTACTTGCTGGGAACAGACGCGAGTGCTTTTTGCACTGTGTATGGCAATGGGAGCGCAATAGTGACTCTTCTTAGCAGAAAACAACTCTTGCTCGTAGGACCAGAAACTGCATGGGATTCAACTCCGTTTAGGACTGGGAAACAAACGCTAGCTCGCCTTTCAAGAAACACACTCTGCTTTTGAGAAAACAGCACTCTTCTACTCTCCTGTGTTTCCTATAGGGCCAGAACAGTGAGCTTGCTCAGAACCAAAGAACTGTGCTTCCTACACACACGGGGCATATCTAGTTCAACTCTGCTTAGGAAACTGACCAGAACAGTAGCTTCTCTTCATTCCAATACACTGTACTTGCTGGGAACAGACGCCAGTGCTATTTGCACTGTGTATGGCAATGGGAGCGCAATAGTGACTCTTCTTAGCAGAAAACAACTCTTGCTCGTAGGACCAGAATCTGCATGGGATTCTACTCCGTTTAGGACTGGGAAACAAACGCTAGCTCGCCTTGCAAGAAACACACTCTGCTTTTGAGAAAACAGCACTCTTCTACTCTCCTGTGTTTCCTATAGGGCCAGAACAGTGAGCTTGCTCAGAACAAAAGAACTGTGCTTCCTACACACACGGGGCATATCTAGTTCAACTCTGCTTAGGAAACTGACCAGAACAGTAGCTTCTCTTCAGTCCAATACACTGTACTTGCTGGGAACAGACGCGAGTGCTATTTGCACTGTGTATGGCAATGGGAGCGCAATAGTGACTCTTCTTAGCAGAAAACAACTCTTGCTCGTAGGACCAGAATCTGCATGGGATTCTACTCCGTTTAGGACTGGGAAACAAACGCTAGCTCGCCTTGCAAGAAACACACTCTGCTTTTGAGAAAACAGCACTCTTCTACTCTCCTGTGTTTCCTATAGGGCCAGAACAGTGAGCTTGCTCAGAACAAAAAAACTATGCTTCCTACACACACGGGGCATATCTAGTTCAACTCTGCTTAGGAAACTGACCAGAACAGTAGCTTCTCTTCATTCCAATACACTGTACTTGCTGGGAACAGACGCGAGTGCTATTTGCACTGTGTATGGCAATGGGAGCGCAATAGTGACTCTTCTTAGCAGAAAACAACTCTTGCTCGTAGGACAAGAAACTGCATGGGATTCTACTCCGTTTAGGACTGGGAAACAAACGCTAGCTCGCCTTGCAAGAAACACACTCTGCTTTTGAGAAAACAGCACTCTTCTACTCTCCTGTGTTTCCTATAGGGCCAGAACAGTGAGCTTGCTCAGAACAAAAGAACTGTGCTTCCTACACACACGGGGCATATCTAGTTCAACTCTGCTTAGGAAACTGACCAGAACAGTAGCTTCTCTTCAGTCCAATACACTGTACTTTCTGGGAACAGACGCGAGTGCTATTTGCACTGTGTATGGCAATGGGAGCGCAATAGTGACTCTTCTTAGCAGAAAACAACTCTTGCTCCTAGGACCAGAAACTGCATGGGATTCAACTCCGTTTAGGACTGGGAAACAAACGCTAGCTCGCCTTGCAAGAAACACACTCTGCTTTTGAGAAAACAGCACTCTTCTACTCTCCTGTGTTTCCTATAGGGCCAGAACAGTGAGCTTGCTCAGAACAAAAGAACTGTGCTTCCTACACACACGGGGCATATCTAGTTCAACTCTGCTTAGGAAACTGACCAGAACAGTAGCTTCTCTTCAGTCCAATACACTGTACTTGCTGGGAACAGACGCGAGTGCTATTTGCACTGTGTATGGCAATGGGAGCGCAATAGTGACTCTTCTTAGCAGAAAACAACTCTTGCTCGTAGGACCAGAAACTGCATGGGATTCAACTCCGTTTAGGACTGGGAAACAAACGCTAGCTCGCCTTGCAAGAAACACACTTGCTTTTGAGAAAACAGCACTCTTCTACTCTCCTGTGTTTCCTATAGGGCCAGAACAGTGAGCTTGCTCAGAACAAAAGAACTGTGCTTCCTACACACACGGGGCATATCTAGTTCAACTCTGCTTAGGAAACTGACAAGAACAGTAGCTTCTCTTCATTCCAATACACTGTACTTGCTGGGAACAGACGCGAGTGCTATTTGCACTGTGTATGGCAATGGGAGCGCAATAGTGACTCTTCTTAGCAGAAAACAACTCTTGCTCGTAGGACCAGAAACTGCATGGGATTCAACTCCGTTTAGGACTGGGAAACAAACGCTAGCTCGCCTTGCAAGAAACGCACTCTGCTTTTGAGAAAACAGCACTCTTCTACTCTCCTGTGTTTCCTATAGGGCCAGAACAGTGAGCTTGCTCAGAACAAAAGAACTGTGCTTCCTACACACACGGGGCATATCTAGTTCAACTCTGCTTAGGAAACTGACCAGAACAGTAGCTTCTCTTCAGTCCAATACACTGTACTTTCTGGGAACAGACGCGAGTGCTATTTGCACTGTGTATGGCAATGGGAGCGCAATAGTGACTCTTCTTAGCAGAAAACAACTCTTGCTCGTAGGACCAGAAACTGCATGGGATTCTACTCCGTTTAGGACTGGGAAACAAACGCTAGCTCGCCTTGCAAGAAACACACTCTGCTTTTGAGAAAACAGCACTCTTCTACTCTCCTGTGTTTCCTATAGGGCCAGAACAGTGAGCTTGCTCAGAACAAAAGAACTGTGCTTCCTACACACACGGGGCATATCTAGTTCAACTCTGCTTAGGAAACTGACCAGAACAGTAGCTTCTCTTCAGTCCAATACACTGTACTTGCTGGGAACAGACGCGAGTGCTATTTGCACTGTGTATGGCAATGGGAGCGCAATAGTGACTCTTCTTAGCAGAAAACAACTCTTGCTCGTAGGACCAGAAACTGCATGGGATTCAACTCCGTTTAGGACTGGGAAACAAACGCTAGCTCGCCTTGCAAGAAACACACTCTGCTTTTGAGAAAACAGCACTCTTCTACTCTCCTGTGTTTCCTATAGGGCCAGAACAGTGAGCTTGCTCAGAACCAAAGAACTGTGCTTCCTACACACACGGGGCATATCTAGTTCAACTCTGCTTAGGAAACTGACCAGAACAGTAGCTTCTCTTCATTCCAATACACTGTACTTGCTGGGAACAGACGCGAGTGCTATTTGCACTGTGTATGGCAATGGGAGCGCAATAGTGACTCTTCTTAGCAGAAAACAACTCTTGCTCGTAGGACCAGAAACTGCATGGGATTCAACTCCGTTTAGGACTGGGAAACAAACGCTAGCTCGCCTTGCAAGAAACACACTCTGCTTTTGAGAAAAGAGCACTCTTCTACTCTCCTGTGTTTCCTATAGGGCCAGAACAGTGAGCTTGCTCAGAACAAAAGAACTGTGCTTCCTACACACACGGGGCATATCTAGTTCAACTCTGCTTAGGAAACTGACCAGAACAGTAGCTTCTCTTCAGTCCAATACACTGTACTTTCTGGGAACAGACGCGAGTGCTATTTGCACTGTGTATGGCAATGGGAGCGCAATAGTGACTCTTCTTAGCAGAAAACAACTCTTGCTCGTAGGACCAGAAACTGCATGGGATTCTACTCCGTTTAGGACTGGGAAACAAACGCTAGCTCGCCTTGCAAGAAACACACTCTGCTTTTGAGAAAACAGCACTCTTCTACTCTCCTGTGTTTCCTATAGGGCCAGAACAGTGAGCTTGCTCAGAACCAAAGAACTGTGCTTCCTACACACACGGGGCATATCTAGTTCAACTCTGCTTAGGAAACTGACCAGAACAGTAGCTTCTCTTCAGTCCAATACACTGTACTTGCTGGGAACAGACGCGAGTGCTATTTGCACTGTGTATGGCAATGGGAGCGCAATAGTGACTCTTCTTAGCAGAAAACAACTCTTGCTCGTAGGACCAGAATCTGCATGGGATTCTACTCCGTTTAGGACTGGGAAACAAACGCTAGCTCGCCTTGCAAGAAACACACTCTGCTTTTGAGAAAACAGCACTCTTCTACTCTCCTGTGTTTCCTATAGGGCCAGAACAGTGAGCTTGCTCAGAACCAAAGAACTGTGCTTCCTACACACACGGGGCATATCTAGTTCAACTCTGCTTAGGAAACTGACCAGAACAGTAGCTTCTCTTCAGTCCAATACACTGTACTTTCTGGGAACAGACGCGAGTGCTATTTGCACTGTGTATGGCAATGGGAGCGCAATAGTGACTCTTCTTAGCAGAAAACAACTCTTGCTCGTAGGACCAGAAACTGCATGGGATTCTACTCCGTTTAGGACTGGGAAACAAACGCTAGCTCGCCTTGCAAGAAACACACTCTGCTTTTGAGAAAACAGCACTCTTCTACTCTCCTGTGTTTCCTATAGGGCCAGAACAGTGAGCTTGCTCAGAACCAAAGAACTGTGCTTCCTACACACAGGGGGCATATCTAGTTCAACTCTGCTTAGGAAACTGACCAGAACAGTAGCTTCTCTTCAGTCCAATACACTGTACTTGCTGGGAACAGACGCGAGTGCTATTTGCACTGTGTATGGCAATGGGAGCGCAATAGTGACTCTTCTTAGCAGAAAACAACTCTTGCTCGTAGGACCAGAATCTGCATGGGATTCTACTCCGTTTAGGACTGGGAAACAAACGCTAGCTTGTTTGAAACAAGAAACACACTCTGCTTTTGAGAAAACAGCACTCTTCTACTCTCCTGTGTTTCCTATAGGGCCAGAACAGTGAGCTTGCTCAGAACCAAAGAACTGTGCTTCCTACACACACGGGGCATATCTAGTTCAACTCTGCTTAGGAAACTGACCAGAACAGTAGCTTCTCTTCAGTCCAATACACTGTACTTGCTGGGAACAGACGCGAGTGCTATTTGCACTGTGTATGGCAATGGGAGCGCAATAGTGACTCTTCTTAGCAGAAAACAACTCTTGCTCGTAGGACCAGAAACTGCATGGGATTCTACTCCGTTTAGGACTGGGAAACAAACGCTAGCTCGCCTTGCAAGAAACACACTCTGCTTTTGAGAAAACAGCACTCTTCTACTCTCCTGTGTTTCCTATAGGGCCAGAACAGTGAGCTTGCTCAGAACAAAAGAACTGTGCTTCCTACACACACGGGGCATATCTAGTTCAACTCTGCTTAGGAAACTGACCAGAACAGTAACTTCTCTTCAGTCCAATACACTGTACTTGCTGGGAACAGACGCGAGTGCTTTTTGCACTGTGTATGGCAATGGGAGCGCAATAGTGACTCTTCTTAGCAGAAAACAACTCTTGCTCGTAGGACCAGAAACTGCATGGGATTCAACTCCGTTTAGGACTGGGAAACAAACGCTAGCTCGCCTTTCAAGAAACACACTCTGCTTTTGAGAAAACAGCACTCTTCTACTCTCCTGTGTTTCCTATAGGGCCAGAACAGTGAGCTTGCTCAGAACCAAAGAACTGTGCTTCCTACACACACGGGGCATATCTAGTTCAACTCTGCTTAGGAAACTGACCAGAACAGTAGCTTCTCTTCATTCCAATACACTGTACTTGCTGGGAACAGACGCGAGTGCTATTTGCACTGTGTATGGCAATGGGAGCGCAATAGTGACTCTTCTTAGCAGAAAACAACTCTTGCTCGTAGGACCAGAATCTGCATGGGATTCTACTCCGTTTAGGACTGGGAAACAAACGCTAGCTCGCCTTGCAAGAAACACACTCTGCTTTTGAGAAAACAGCACTCTTCTACTCTCCTGTGTTTCCTATAGGGCCAGAACAGTGAGCTTGCTCAGAACAAAAGAACTGTGCTTCCTACACACACGGGGCATATCTAGTTCAACTCTGCTTAGGAAACTGACCAGAACAGTAGCTTCTCTTCAGTCCAATACACTGTACTTGCTGGGAACAGACGCGAGTGCTATTTGCACTGTGTATGGCAATGGGAGCGCAATAGTGACTCTTCTTAGCAGAAAACAACTCTTGCTCGTAGGACCAGAAACTGCATGGGATTCAATTCCGTTTAGGACTGGGAAACAAACGCTAGCTCGCCTTGCAAGAAACACACTCTGCTTTTGAGAAAACAGCACTCTTCTACTCTCCTGTGTTTCCTATAGGGCCAGAACAGTGAGCTTGCTCAGAACAAAAGAACTGTGCTTCCTACACACACGGGGCATATCTAGTTCAACTCTGCTTAGGAAACTGACCAGAACAGTAGCTTCTCTTCAGTCCAATACACTGTACTTGCTGGGAACAGACGCGAGTGCTATTTGCACTGTGTATGGCAATGGGAGCGCAATAGTGACTCTTCTTAGCAGAAAACAACTCTTGCTCGTAGGACCAGAAACTGCATGGGATTCAACTCCGTTTAGGACTGGGAAACAAACGCTAGCTCGCCTTGCAAAAAACACACTCTGCTTTTGAGAAAACAGCACTCTTCTACTCTCCTGTGTTTCCTATAGGGCCAGAACAGTGAGCTTGCTCAGAACAAAAGAACTGTGCTTCCTACACACACGGGGCATATCTAGTTCAACTCTGCTTAGGAAACTGACCAGAACAGTAGCTTCTCTTCAGTCCAATACACTGTACTTGCTGGGAACAGACTCGAGTGCTATTTGCACTGTGTATGGCAATGGGAGCGCAATAGTGACTCTTCTTAGCAGAAAACAACTCTTGCTCGTAGGACCAGAAACTGCATGGGATTCAACTCCGTTTAGGACTGGGAAACAAACGCTAGCTCGCCTTGCAAGAAACACACTCTGCTTTTGAGAAAACAGCACTCTTCTACTCTCCTGTGTTTCCTATAGGGCCAGAACAGTGAGCTTGCTCAGAACAAAAGAACTGTGCTTCCTACACACACGGGGCATATCTAGTTCAACTCTGCTTAGGAAACTAACCAGAACAGTAGCTTCTCTTCAGTCCAATACACTGTACTTGCTGGGAACAGACTCGAGTGCTATTTACACTGTGTATGGCAATGGGAGCGCAATAGTGACTCTTCTTAGCAGAAAACAACTCTTGCTCGTAGGACCAGAAACTGCATGGGATTCAACTCCGTTTAGGACTGGGAAACAAACGCTAGCTCGCCTTGCAAGAAACACACTCTGCTTTTGAGAAAACAGCACTCTTCTACTCTCCTGTGTTTCCTATAGTGCCAGAACAGTGAGCTTGCTCAGAACCAAAGAACTGTGCTTCCTACACACACGGGGCATATCTAGTTCAACTCTGCTTAGGAAACTGACCAGAACAGTAGCTTCTCTTCAGTCCAATACACTGTACTTGCTGGGAACAGACGCGAGTGCTATTTGCACTGTGTATGGCAATGGGAGCGCAATAGTGACTCTTCTTAGCAGAAAACAACTCTTGCTCGTAGGACCAGAAACTGCATGGGATTCTACTCCGTTTAGGACTGGGAAACAAACGCTAGCTCGCCTTGCAAGAAACACACTCTGCTTTTGAGAAAACAGCACTCTTCTACTCTCCTGTGTTTCCTATAGGGCCAGAACAGTGAGCTTGCTCAGAACAAAAGAACTGTGCTTCCTACACACACGGGGCATATCTAGTTCAACTCTGCTTAGGAAACTGACCAGAACAGTAGCTTCTCTTCAGTCCAATACACTGTACTTGCTGGGAACAGACGCGAGTGCTATTTGCACTGTGTATGGCAATGGGAGCGCAATAGTGACTCTTCTTAGCAGAAAACAACTCTTGCTCGTAGGACCAGAAACTGCATGGGATTCAACTCCGTTTAGGACTGGGAAACAAACGCTAGCTCGCCTTGCAAGAAACACACTCTGCTTTTGAGAAAACAGCACTCTTCTACTCTCCTGTGTTTCCTATAGGGCCAGAACAGTGAGCTTGCTCAGAACAAAAGAACTGTGCTTCCTACACACACGGGGCATATCTAGTTCAACTCTGCTTAGGAAACTGACCAGAACAGTAGCTTCTCTTCAGTCCAATACACTGTACTTGCTGGGAACAGACGCGAGTGCTATTTGCACTGTGTATGGCAATGGGAGCGCAATAGTGACTCTTCTTAGCAGAAAACAACTCTTGCTCGTAGGACCAGAAACTGCATGGGATTCAACTCCGTTTAGGACTGGGAAACAAACGCTAGCTCGCCTTGCAAGAAACACACTTGCTTTTGAGAAAACAGCACTCTTCTACTCTCCTGTGTTTCCTATAGGGCCAGAACAGTGAGCTTGCTCAGAACAAAAGAACTGTGCTTCCTACAAACACGGGGCATATCTAGTTCAACTCTGCTTAGGAAACTGACAAGAACAGTAGCTTCTCTTCATTCCAATACACTGTACTTGCTGGGAACAGACGCGAGTGCTATTTGCACTGTGTATGGCAATGGGAGCGCAATAGTGACTCTTCTTAGCAGAAAACAACTCTTGCTCGTAGGACCAGAAACTGCATGGGATTCAACTCCGTTTAGGACTGGGAAACAAACGCTAGCTCGCCTTGCAAGAAACACACTCTGCTTTTGAGAAAACAGCACTCTTCTACTCTCCTGTGTTTCCTATAGGGCCAGAACAGTGAGCTTGCTCAGAACCAAAGAACTGTGCTTCCTACACACACGGGATATATCTAGTTCAACTCTGCTTAGGAAACTGACCAGAACAGTAGCTTCTCTTCAGTCCAATACACTGTACTTGCTGGGAACAGACGCGAGTGCTATTTGCACTGTGTATGGCAATGGGAGCGCAATAGTGACTCTTCTTAGCAGAAAACAACTCTTGCTCGTAGGACCAGAAACTGCATGGGATTCAACTCCGTTTAGGACTGGGAAACAAACGCTAGCTCGCCTTGCAAGAAACACACTCTGCTTTTGAGAAAACAGCACTCTTCTACTCTCCTGTGTTTCCTATAGGGCCAGAACAGTGAGCTTGCTCAGAACCAAAGAACTGTGCTTCCTACACACACGGGGCATATCTAGTTCAACTCTGCTTAGGAAACTGACCAGAACAGTAGCTTCTCTTCATTCCAATACACTGTACTTGCTGGGAACAGACGCGAGTGCTATTTGCACTGTGTATGGCAATGGGAGCGCAATAGTGACTCTTCTTAGCAGAAAACAACTCTTGCTCGTAGGACCAGAAACTGCATGGGATTCAACTCCGTTTAGGACTGGGAAACAAACGCTAGCTCGCCTTGCAAGAAACACACTCTGCTTTTGAGAAAAGAGCACTCTTCTACTCTCCTGTGTTTCCTATAGGGCCAGAACAGTGAGCTTGCTCAGAACAAAAGAACTGTGCTTCCTACACACACGGGGCATATCTAGTTCAACTCTGCTTAGGAAACTGACCAGAACAGTAGCTTCTCTTCAGTCCAATACACTGTACTTTCTGGGAACAGACGCGAGTGCTATTTGCACTGTGTATGGCAATGGGAGCGCAATAGTGACTCTTCTTAGCAGAAAACAACTCTTGCTCGTAGGACCAGAAACTGCATGGGATTCTACTCCGTTTAGGACTGGGAAACAAACGCTAGCTCGCCTTGCAAGAAACACACTCTGCTTTTGAGAAAACAGCACTCTTCTACTCTCCTGTGTTTCCTATAGGGCCAGAACAGTGAGCTTGCTCAGAACAAAAGAACTGTGCTTCCTACACACACGGGGCATATCTAGTTCAACTCTGCTTAGGAAACTGACCAGAACAGTAGCTTCTCTTCAGTCCAATACACTGTACTTGCTGGGAACAGACGCGAGTGCTATTTGCACTGTGTATGGCAATGGGAGCGCAATAGTGACTCTTCTTAGCAGAAAACAACTCTTGCTCGTAGGACCAGAATCTGCATGGGATTCTACTCCGTTTAGGACTGGGAAACAAACGCTAGCTCGCCTTGCAAGAAACACACTCTGCTTTTGAGAAAACAGCACTCTTCTACTCTCCTGTGTTTCCTATAGGGCCAGAACAGTGAGCTTGCTCAGAACCAAAGAACTGTGCTTCCTACACACACGGGGCATATCTAGTTCAACTCTGCTTAGGAAACTGACCAGAACAGTAGCTTCTCTTCAGTCCAATACACTGTACTTTCTGGGAACAGACGCGAGTGCTATTTGCACTGTGTATGGCAATGGGAGCGCAATAGTGACTCTTCTTAGCAGAAAACAACTCTTGCTCGTAGGACCAGAAACTGCATGGGATTCTACTCCGTTTAGGACTGGGAAACAAACGCTAGCTCGCCTTGCAAGAAACACACTCTGCTTTTGAGAAAACAGCACTCTTCTACTCTCCTGTGTTTCCTATAGGGCCAGAACAGTGAGCTTGCTCAGAACCAAAGAACTGTGCTTCCTACACACAGGGGGCATATCTAGTTCAACTCTGCTTAGGAAACTGACCAGAACAGTAGCTTCTCTTCAGTCCAATACACTGTACTTGCTGGGAACAGACGCGAGTGCTATTTGCACTGTGTATGGCAATGGGAGCGCAATAGTGACTCTTCTTAGCAGAAAACAACTCTTGCTCGTAGGACCAGAATCTGCATGGGATTCTACTCCGTTTAGGACTGGGAAACAAACGCTAGCTTGTTTGAAACAAGAAACACACTCTGCTTTTGAGAAAACAGCACTCTTCTACTCTCCTGTGTTTCCTATAGGGCCAGAACAGTGAGCTTGCTCAGAACCAAAGAACTGTGCTTCCTACACACACGGGGCATATCTAGTTCAACTCTGCTTAGGAAACTGACCAGAACAGTAGCTTCTCTTCAGTCCAATACACTGTACTTGCTGGGAACAGACGCGAGTGCTATTTGCACTGTGTATGGCAATGGGAGCGCAATAGTGACTCTTCTTAGCAGAAAACAACTCTTGCTCGTAGGACCAGAAACTGCATGGGATTCTACTCCGTTTAGGACTGGGAAACAAACGCTAGCTCGCCTTGCAAGAAACACACTCTGCTTTTGAGAAAACAGCACTCTTCTACTCTCCTGTGTTTCCTATAGGGCCAGAACAGTGAGCTTGCTCAGAACAAAAGAACTGTGCTTCCTACACACACGGGGCATATCTAGTTCAACTCTGCTTAGGAAACTGACCAGAACAGTAACTTCTCTTCAGTCCAATACACTGTACTTGCTGGGAACAGACGCGAGTGCTTTTTGCACTGTGTATGGCAATGGGAGCGCAATAGTGACTCTTCTTAGCAGAAAACAACTCTTGCTCGTAGGACCAGAAACTGCATGGGATTCAACTCCGTTTAGGACTGGGAAACAAACGCTAGCTCGCCTTTCAAGAAACACACTCTGCTTTTGAGAAAACAGCACTCTTCTACTCTCCTGTGTTTCCTATAGGGCCAGAACAGTGAGCTTGCTCAGAACCAAAGAACTGTGCTTCCTACACACACGGGGCATATCTAGTTCAACTCTGCTTAGGAAACTGACCAGAACAGTAGCTTCTCTTCATTCCAATACACTGTACTTGCTGGGAACAGACGCGAGTGCTATTTGCACTGTGTATGGCAATGGGAGCGCAATAGTGACTCTTCTTAGCAGAAAACAACTCTTGCTCGTAGGACCAGAATCTGCATGGGATTCTACTCCGTTTAGGACTGGGAAACAAACGCTAGCTCGCCTTGCAAGAAACACACTCTGCTTTTGAGAAAACAGCACTCTTCTACTCTCCTGTGTTTCCTATAGGGCCAGAACAGTGAGCTTGCTCAGAACAAAAGAACTGTGCTTCCTACACACACGGGGCATATCTAGTTCAACTCTGCTTAGGAAACTGACCAGAACAGTAGCTTCTCTTCAGTCCAATACACTGTACTTTCTGGGAACAGACGCGAGTGCTATTTGCACTGTGTATGGCAATGGGAGCGCAATAGTGACTCTTCTTAGCAGAAAACAACTCTTGCTCGTAGGACCAGAAACTGCATGGGATTCAACTCCGTTTAGGACTGGGAAACAAACGCTAGCTCGCCTTGCAAGAAACACACTCTGCTTTTGAGAAAACAGCACTCTTCTACTCTCCTGTGTTTCCTATAGGGCCAGAACAGTGAGCTTGCTCAGAACAAAAGAACTGTGCTTCCTACACACACGGGGCATATCTAGTTCAACTCTGCTTAGGAAACTGACCAGAACAGTAGCTTCTCTTCAGTCCAATACACTGTACTTGCTGGGAACAGACGCGAGTGCTATTTGCACTGTGTATGGCAATGGGAGCGCAATAGTGACTCTTCTTAGCAGAAAACAACTCTTGCTTGTAGGACCAGAAACTGCATGGGATTCAACTCCGTTTAGGACTGGGAAACAAACGCTAGCTCGCCTTGCAAAAAACACACTCTGCTTTTGAGAAAACAGCACTCTTCTACTCTCCTGTGTTTCCTATAGGGCCAGAACAGTGAGCTTGCTCAGAACAAAAGAACTGTGCTTCCTACACACACGGGGCATATCTAGTTCAACTCTGCTTAGGAAACTGACCAGAACAGTAGCTTCTCTTCAGTCCAATACACTGTACTTGCTGGGAACAGACTCGAGTGCTATTTGCACTGTGTATGGCAATGGGAGCGCAATAGTGACTCTTCTTAGCAGAAAACAACTCTTGCTCGTAGGACCAGAAACTGCATGGGATTCAACTCCGTTTAGGACTGGGAAACAAACGCTAGCTCGCCTTGCAAGAAACACACTCTGCTTTTGAGAAAACAGCACTCTTCTACTCTCCTGTGTTTCCTATAGGGCCAGAACAGTGAGCTTGCTCAGAACAAAAGAACTGTGCTTCCTACACACACGGGGCATATCTAGTTCAACTCTGCTTAGGAAACTAACCAGAACAGTAGCTTCTCTTCAGTCCAATACACTGTACTTGCTGGGAACAGACTCGAGTGCTATTTACACTGTGTATGGCAATGGGAGCGCAATAGTGACTCTTCTTAGCAGAAAACAACTCTTGCTCGTAGGACCAGAAACTGCATGGGATTCAACTCCGTTTAGGACTGGGAAACAAACGCTAGCTCGCCTTGCAAGAAACACACTCTGCTTTTGAGAAAACAGCACTCTTCTACTCTCCTGTGTTTCCTATAGTGCCAGAACAGTGAGCTTGCTCAGAACCAAAGAACTGTGCTTCCTACACACACGGGGCATATCTAGTTCAACTCTGCTTAGGAAACTGACCAGAACAGTAGCTTCTCTTCAGTCCAATACACTGTACTTGCTGGGAACAGACGCGAGTGCTATTTGCACTGTGTATGGCAATGGGAGCGCAATAGTGACTCTTCTTAGCAGAAAACAACTCTTGCTCGTAGGACCAGAAACTGCATGGGATTCTACTCCGTTTAGGACTGGGAAACAAACGCTAGCTCGCCTTGCAAGAAACACACTCTGCTTTTGAGAAAACAGCACTCTTCTACTCTCCTGTGTTTCCTATAGGGCCAGAACAGTGAGCTTGCTCAGAACAAAAGAACTGTGCTTCCTACACACACGGGGCATATCTAGTTCAACTCTGCTTAGGAAACTGACCAGAACAGTAGCTTCTCTTCAGTCCAATACACTGTACTTGCTGGGAACAGACGCGAGTGCTATTTGCACTGTGTATGGCAATGGGAGCGCAATAGTGACTCTTCTTAGCAGAAAACAACTCTTGCTCGTAGGACCAGAAACTGCATGGGATTCAACTCCGTTTAGGACTGGGAAACAAACGCTAGCTCGCCTTGCAAGAAACACACTCTGCTTTTGAGAAAACAGCACTCTTCTACTCTCCTGTGTTTCCTATAGGGCCAGAACAGTGAGCTTGCTCAGAACAAAAGAACTGTGCTTCCTACACACACGGGGCATATCTAGTTCAACTCTGCTTAGGAAACTGACCAGAACAGTAGCTTCTCTTCAGTCCAATACACTGTACTTTCTGGGAACAGACGCGAGTGCTATTTGCACTGTGTATGGCAATGGGAGCGCAATAGTGACTCTTCTTAGCAGAAAACAACTCTTGCTCGTAGGACCAGAAACTGCATGGGATTCTACTCCGTTTAGGACTGGGAAACAAACGCTAGCTCGCCTTGCAAGAAACACACTCTGCTTTTGAGAAAACAGCACTCTTCTACTCTCCTGTGTTTCCTATAGGGCCAGAACAGTGAGCTTGCTCAGAACAAAAGAACTGTGCTTCCTACACACACGGGGCATATCTAGTTCAACTCTGCTTAGGAAACTGACCAGAACAGTAGCTTCTCTTCAGTCCAATACACTGTACTTGCTGGGAACAGACGCGAGTGCTATTTGCACTGTGTATGGCAATGGGAGCGCAATAGTGACTCTTCTTAGCAGAAAACAACTCTTGCTCGTAGGACCAGAATCTGCATGGGATTCTACTCCGTTTAGGACTGGGAAACAAACGCTAGCTCGCCTTGCAAGAAACACACTCTGCTTTTGAGAAAACAGCACTCTTCTACTCTCCTGTGTTTCCTATAGGGCCAGAACAGTGAGCTTGCTCAGAACCAAAGAACTGTGCTTCCTACACACACGGGGCATATCTAGTTCAACTCTGCTTAGGAAACTGACCAGAACAGTAGCTTCTCTTCAGTCCAATACACTGTACTTTCTGGGAACAGACGCGAGTGCTATTTGCACTGTGTATGGCAATGGGAGCGCAATAGTGACTCTTCTTAGCAGAAAACAACTCTTGCTCGTAGGACCAGAAACTGCATGGGATTCTACTCCGTTTAGGACTGGGAAACAAACGCTAGCTCGCCTTGCAAGAAACACACTCTGCTTTTGAGAAAACAGCACTCTTCTACTCTCCTGTGTTTCCTATAGGGCCAGAACAGTGAGCTTGCTCAGAACAAAAGAACTGTGCTTCCTACACACACGGGGCATATCTAGTTCAACTCTGCTTAGGAAACTGACCAGAACAGTAGCTTCTCTTCAGTCCAATACACTGTACTTGCTGGGAACAGACGCGAGTGCTATTTGCACTGTGTATGGCAATGGGAGCGCAATAGTGACTCTTCTTAGCAGAAAACAACTCTTGCTCGTAGGACCAGAAACTGAGTGGGATTCAACTCCGTTTAGGACTGGAAAACAAACGCTAGCTCGCCTTGCAAGAAACACACTCTGCTTTTGAGAAAACAGCACTCTTCTACTCTCCTGTGTTTCCTATAGGGCCAGAACAGTGAGCTTGCTCAGAACAAAAGAACTGTGCTTCCTACACACACGGGGCATATCTAGTTCAACTCTGCTTAGGAAACTGACCAGAACAGTAGCTTCTCTTCAGTCCAATACACTGTACTTGCTGGGAACAGACGCGAGTGCTATTTGCACTGTGTATGGCAATGGGAGCACAATAGTGACTCTTCTTAGCAGAAAACAACTCTTGCTCGTAGGACCAGAAACTGCATGGGATTCAACTCCGTTTAGGACTGGGAAACAAACGCTAGCTCGCCTTGCAAGAAACACACTTGCTTTTGAGAAAACAGCACTCTTCTACTCTCCTGTGTTTCCTATAGGGCCAGAACAGTGAGCTTGCTCAGAACAAAAGAACTGTGCTTCCTACACACACGGGGCATATCTAGTTCAACTCTGCTTAGGAAACTGACAAGAACAGTAGCTTCTCTTCATTCCAATACACTGTACTTGCTGGGAACAGACGCGAGTGCTATTTGCACTGTGTATGGCAATGGGAGCGCAATAGTGACTCTTCTTAGCAGAAAACAACTCTTGCTCGTAGGACCAGAAACTGCATGGGATTCAACTCCGTTTAGGACTGGGAAACAAACGCTAGCTCGCCTTGCAAGAAACGCACTCTGCTTTTGAGAAAACAGCACTCTTCTACTCTCCTGTGTTTCCTATAGGGCCAGAACAGTGAGCTTGCTCAGAACAAAAGAACTGTGCTTCCTACACACACGGGGCATATCTAGTTCAACTCTGCTTAGGAAACTGACCAGAACAGTAGCTTCTCTTCAGTCCAATACACTGTACTTGCTGGGAACAGACGCGAGTGCTATTTGCACTGTGTATGGCAATGGGAGCGCAATAGTGACTCTTCTTAGCAGAAAACAACTCTTGCTCGTAGGACCAGAAACTGAGTGGGATTCAACTCCGTTTAGGACTGGGAAACAAACGCTAGCTCGCCTTGCAAGAAACACACTCTGCTTTTGAGAAAAGAGCACTCTTCTACTCTCCTGTGTTTCCTATAGGGCCAGAACAGTGAGCTTGCTCAGAACAAAAGAACTGTGCTTCCTACACACACGGGGCATATCTAGTTCAACTCTGCTTAGGAAACTGACCAGAACAGTAGCTTCTCTTCAGTCCAATACACTGTACTTTCTGGGAACAGACGCGAGTGCTATTTGCACTGTGTATGGCAATGGGAGCGCAATAGTGACTCTTCTTAGCAGAAAACAACTCTTGCTCGTAGGACCAGAAACTGCATGGGATTCTACTCCGTTTAGGACTGGGAAACAAACGCTAGCTCGCCTTGCAAGAAACACACTCTGCTTTTGAGAAAACAGCACTCTTCTACTCTCCTGTGTTTCCTATAGGGCCAGAACAGTGAGCTTGCTCAGAACAAAAGAACTGTGCTTCCTACACACACGGGGCATATCTAGTTCAACTCTGCTTAGGAAACTGACCAGAACAGTAGCTTCTCTTCAGTCCAATACACTGTACTTGCTGGGAACAGACGCGAGTGCTATTTGCACTGTGTATGGCAATGGGAGCGCAATAGTGACTCTTCTTAGCAGAAAACAACTCTTGCTCGTAGGACCAGAATCTGCATGGGATTCTACTCCGTTTAGGACTGGGAAACAAACGCTAGCTCGCCTTGCAAGAAACACACTCTGCTTTTGAGAAAACAGCACTCTTCTACTCTCCTGTGTTTCCTATAGGGCCAGAACAGTGAGCTTGCTCAGAACCAAAGAACTGTGCTTCCTACACACACGGGGCATATCTAGTTCAACTCTGCTTAGGAAACTGACCAGAACAGTAGCTTCTCTTCAGTCCAATACACTGTACTTTCTGGGAACAGACGCGAGTGCTATTTGCACTGTGTATGGCAATGGGAGCGCAATAGTGACTCTTCTTAGCAGAAAACAACTCTTGCTCGTAGGACCAGAAACTGCATGGGATTCTACTCCGTTTAGGACTGGGAAACAAACGCTAGCTCGCCTTGCAAGAAACACACTCTGCTTTTGAGAAAACAGCACTCTTCTACTCTCCTGTGTTTCCTATAGGGCCAGAACAGTGAGCTTGCTCAGAACAAAAGAACTGTGCTTCCTACACACACGGGGCATATCTAGTTCAACTCTGCTTAGGAAACTGACCAGAACAGTAGCTTCTCTTCAGTCCAATACACTGTACTTGCTGGGAACAGACGCGAGTGCTATTTGCACTGTGTATGGCAATGGGAGCGCAATAGTGACTCTTCTTAGCAGAAAACAACTCTTGCTCGTAGGACCAGAAACTGAGTGGGATTCAACTCCGTTTAGGACTGGAAAACAAACGCTAGCTCGCCTTGCAAGAAACACACTCTGCTTTTGAGAAAACAGCACTCTTCTACTCTCCTGTGTTTCCTATAGGGCCAGAACAGTGAGCTTGCTCAGAACAAAAGAACTGTGCTTCCTACACACACGGGGCATATCTAGTTCAACTCTGCTTAGGAAACTGACCAGAACAGTAGCTTCTCTTCAGTCCAATACACTGTACTTGCTGGGAACAGACGCGAGTGCTATTTGCACTGTGTATGGCAATGGGAGCACAATAGTGACTCTTCTTAGCAGAAAACAACTCTTGCTCGTAGGACCAGAAACTGCATGGGATTCAACTCCGTTTAGGACTGGGAAACAAACGCTAGCTCGCCTTGCAAGAAACACACTTGCTTTTGAGAAAACAGCACTCTTCTACTCTCCTGTGTTTCCTATAGGGCCAGAACAGTGAGCTTGCTCAGAACAAAAGAACTGTGCTTCCTACACACACGGGGCATATCTAGTTCAACTCTGCTTAGGAAACTGACAAGAACAGTAGCTTCTCTTCATTCCAATACACTGTACTTGCTGGGAACAGACGCGAGTGCTATTTGCACTGTGTATGGCAATGGGAGCGCAATAGTGACTCTTCTTAGCAGAAAACAACTCTTGCTCGTAGGACCAGAAACTGCATGGGATTCAACTCCGTTTAGGACTGGGAAACAAACGCTAGCTCGCCTTGCAAGAAACGCACTCTGCTTTTGAGAAAACAGCACTCTTCTACTCTCCTGTGTTTCCTATAGGGCCAGAACAGTGAGCTTGCTCAGAACAAAAGAACTGTGCTTCCTACACACACGGGGCATATCTAGTTCAACTCTGCTTAGGAAACTGACCAGAACAGTAGCTTCTCTTCAGTCCAATACACTGTACTTGCTGGGAACAGACGCGAGTGCTATTTGCACTGTGTATGGCAATGGGAGCGCAATAGTGACTCTTCTTAGCAGAAAACAACTCTTGCTCGTAGGACCAGAAACTGAGTGGGATTCAACTCCGTTTAGGACTGGGAAACAAACGCTAGCTCGCCTTGCAAGAAACACACTCTGCTTTTGAGAAAAGAGCACTCTTCTACTCTCCTGTGTTTCCTATAGGGCCAGAACAGTGAGCTTGCTCAGAACAAAAGAACTGTGCTTCCTACACACACGGGGCATATCTAGTTCAACTCTGCTTAGGAAACTGACCAGAACAGTAGCTTCTCTTCAGTCCAATACACTGTACTTTCTGGGAACAGACGCGAGTGCTATTTGCACTGTGTATGGCAATGGGAGCGCAATAGTGACTCTTCTTAGCAGAAAACAACTCTTGCTCGTAGGACCAGAAACTGCATGGGATTCTACTCCGTTTAGGACTGGGAAACAAACGCTAGCTCGCCTTGCAAGAAACACACTCTGCTTTTGAGAAAACAGCACTCTTCTACTCTCCTGTGTTTCCTATAGGGCCAGAACAGTGAGCTTGCTCAGAACAAAAGAACTGTGCTTCCTACACACACGGGGCATATCTAGTTCAACTCTGCTTAGGAAACTGACCAGAACAGTAGCTTCTCTTCAGTCCAATACACTGTACTTGCTGGGAACAGACGCGAGTGCTATTTGCACTGTGTATGGCAATGGGAGCGCAATAGTGACTCTTCTTAGCAGAAAACAACTCTTGCTCGTAGGACCAGAAACTGCATGGGATTCAACTCCGTTTAGGACTGGGAAACAAACGCTAGCTCGCCTTGCAAAAAACACACTCTGCTTTTGAGAAAACAGCACTCTTCTACTCTCCTGTGTTTCCTATAGGGCCAGAACAGTGAGCTTGCTCAGAACAAAAGAACTGTGCTTCCTACACACACGGGGCATATCTAGTTCAACTCTGCTTAGGAAACTGACCAGAACAGTAGCTTCTCTTCAGTCCAATACACTGTACTTGCTGGGAACAGACGCGAGTGCTATTTGCACTGTGTATGGCAATGGGAGCACAATAGTGACTCTTCTTAGCAGAAAACAACTCTTGCTCGTAGGACCAGAAACTGCATGGGATTCAACTCCGTTTAGGACTGGGAAACAAACGCTAGCTCGCCTTGCAAGAAACACACTTGCTTTTGAGAAAACAGCACTCTTCTACTCTCCTGTGTTTCCTATAGGGCCAGAACAGTGAGCTTGCTCAGAACAAAAGAACTGTGCTTCCTACACACACGGGGCATATCTAGTTCAACTCTGCTTAGGAAACTGACAAGAACAGTAGCTTCTCTTCATTCCAATACACTGTACTTGCTGGGAACAGACGCGAGTGCTATTTGCACTGTGTATGGCAATGGGAGCGCAATAGTGACTCTTCTTAGCAGAAAACAACTCTTGCTCGTAGGACCAGAAACTGCATGGGATTCAACTCCGTTTAGGACTGGGAAACAAACGCTTGCTCGCCTTGCAAGAAACGCACTCTGCTTTTGAGAAAACAGCACTCTTCTACTCTCCTGTGTTTCCTATAGGGCCAGAACAGTGAGCTTGCTCAGAACAAAAGAACTGTGCTTCCTACACACACGGGGCATATCTAGTTCAACTCTGCTTAGGAAACTGACCAGAACAGTAGCTTCTCTTCAGTCCAATACACTGTACTTGCTGGGAACAGACGCGAGTGCTATTTGCACTGTGTATGGCAATGGGAGCGCAATAGTGACTCTTCTTAGCAGAAAACAACTCTTGCTCGTAGGACCAGAAACTGAGTGGGATTCAACTCCGTTTAGGACTGGGAAACAAACGCTAGCTCGCCTTGCAAGAAACACACTCTGCTTTTGAGAAAACAGCACTCTTCTACTCTCCTGTGTTTCCTATAGGGCCAGAACAGTGAGCTTGCTCAGAACAAAAGAACTGTGCTTCCTACACACACGGGGCATATCTAGTTCAACTCTGCTTAGGAAACTGACCAGAACAGTAGCTTCTCTTCAGTCCAATACACTGTACTTTCTGGGAACAGACGCGAGTGCTATTTGCACTGTGTATGGCAATGGGAGCGCAATAGTGACTCTTCTTAGCAGAAAACAACTCTTGCTCGTAGGACCAGAAACTGCATGGGATTCTACTCCGCTTAGGACTGGGAAACAAACGCTAGCTCGCCTTGCAAGAAACACACTCTGCTTTTGAGAAAACAGCACTCTTCTACTCTCCTGTGTTTCCTATAGGGCCAGAACAGTGAGCTTGCTCAGAACAAAAGAACTGTGCTTCCTACACACACGGGGCATATCTAGTTCAACTCTGCTTAGGAAACTGACCAGAACAGTAGCTTCTCTTCAGTCCAATACACTGTACTTGCTGGGAACAGACGCGAGTGCTATTTGCACTGTGTATGGCAATGGGAGCGCAATAGTGACTCTTCTTAGCAGAAAACAACTCTTGCTCGTAGGACCAGAATCTGCATGGGATTCTACTCCGTTTAGGACTGGGAAACAAACGCTAGCTCGCCTTGCAAGAAACACACTCTGCTTTTGAGAAAACAGCACTCTTCTACTCTCCTGTGTTTCCTATAGGGCCAGAACAGTGAGCTTGCTCAGAACAAAAAAACTATGCTTCCTACACACACGGGGCATATCTAGTTCAACTCTGCTTAGGAAACTGACCAGAACAGTAGCTTCTCTTCATTCCAATACACTGTACTTGCTGGGAACAGACGCGAGTGCTATTTGCACTGTGTATGGCAATGGGAGCGCAATAGTGACTCTTCTTAGCAGAAAACAACTCTTGCTCGTAGGACCAGAAACTGCATGGGATTCTACTCCGTTTAGGACTGGGAAACAAACGCTAGCTCGCCTTGCAAGAAACACACTCTGCTTTTGAGAAAACAGCACTCTTCTACTCTCCTGTGTTTCCTATAGGGCCAGAACAGTGAGCTTGCTCAGAACAAAAGAACTGTGCTTCCTACACACACGGGGCATATCTAGTTCAACTCTGCTTAGGAAACTGACCAGAACAGTAGCTTCTCTTCAGTCCAATACACTGTACTTGCTGGGAACAGACGCGAGTGCTATTTGCACTGTGTATGGCAATGGGAGCGCAATAGTGACTCTTCTTAGCAGAAAACAACTCTTGCTCGTAGTACCACAAACTGCATGGGATTCAACTCCGTTTAGGACTGGGAAACAAACGCTAGCTCGCCTTGCAAGAAACACACTCTGCTTTTGAGAAAACAGCACTCTTCTACTCTCCTGTGTTTCCTATAGGGCCAGAACAGTGAGCTTGCTCAGAACAAAAGAACTGTGCTTCCTACACACACGGGGCATATCTAGTTCAACTCTGCTTAGGAAACTGACCAGAACAGTAGCTTCTCTTCAGTCCAATACACTGTACTTGCTGGGAACAGACGCGAGTGCTATTTGCACTGTGTATGGCAATGGGAGCGCAATAGTGACTCTTCTTAGCAGAAAACAACTCTTGCTCGTAGGACCAGAAACTGCATGGGATTCAACTCCGTTTAGGACTGGGAAACAAACGCTAGCTCGCCTTGCAAGAAACACACTTGCTTTTGAGAAAACAGCACTCTTCTACTCTCCTGTGTTTCCTATAGGGCCAGAACAGTGAGCTTGCTCAGAACAAAAGAACTGTGCTTCCTACACACACGGGGCATATCTAGTTCAACTCTGCTTAGGAAACTGACAAGAACAGTAGCTTCTCTTCATTCCAATACACTGTACTTGCTGGGAACAGACGCGAGTGCTATTTGCACTGTGTATGGCAATGGGAGCGCAATAGTGACTCTTCTTAGCAGAAAACAACTCTTGCTCGTAGGACCAGAAACTGCATGGGATTCAACTCCGTTTAGGACTGGGAAACAAACGCTAGCTCGCCTTGCAAGAAACGCACTCTGCTTTTGAGAAAACAGCACTCTTCTACTCTCCTGTGTTTCCTATAGGGCCAGAACAGTGAGCTTGCTCAGAACAAAAGAACTGTGCTTCCTACACACACGGGGCATATCTAGTTCAACTCTGCTTAGGAAACTGACCAGAACAGTAGCTTCTCTTCATTCCAATACACTGTACTTGCTGGGAACAGACGCGAGTGCTATTTGCACTGTGTATGGCAATGGGAGCGCAATAGTGACTCTTCTTAGCAGAAAAACAACTCTTGCTCGTAGGACCAGAAACTGCATGGGATTCAACTCCGTTTAGGACTGGGAAACAAACGCTAGCTCGCCTTCCAAGAAACACACTCTGCTTTTGAGAAAACAGCACTCTTCTACTCTCCTGTGTTTCCTATAGGGCCAGAACAGTGAGCTTGCTCAGAACAAAAGAACTGTGCTTCCTACACACACGGGGCATATCTAGTTCAACTCTGCTTAGGAAACTGACCAGAACAGTAGCTTCTCTTCAGTCCAATACACTGTACTTGCTGGGAACAGAAGCGAGTGCTATTTGCACTGTGTATGGCAATGGGAGCGCAATAGTGACTCTTCTTAGCAGAAAACAACTCTTGCTCGTAGGACCAGAAACTGCATGGGATTCAACTCCGTTTAGGACTGGGAAACAAACGCTAGCTCGCCTTGCAAGAAACACACTTGCTTTTGAGAAAACAGCACTCTTCTACTCTCCTGTGTTTCCTATAGGGCCAGAACAGTGAGCTTGCTCAGAACAAAAGAACTGTGCTTCCTACACACACGGGGCATATGTAGTTCAACTCTGCTTAGGAAACTGACAAGAACAGTAGCTTCTCTTCATTCCAATACACTGTACTTGCTGGGAACAGACGCGAGTGCTATTTGCACTGTGTATGGCAATGGGAGCGCAATAGTGACTCTTCTTAGCAGAAAACAACTCTTGCTCGTAGGACCAGAAACTGCATGGGATTCAACTCCGTTTAGGACTGGGAAACAAACGCTAGCTCGCCTTGCAAGAAACGCACTCTGCTTTTGAGAAAACAGCACTCTTCTACTCTCCTGTGTTTCCTATAGGGCCAGAACAGTGAGCTTGCTCAGAACAAAAGAACTGTGCTTCCTACACACACGGGGCATATCTAGTTCAACTCTGCTTAGGAAACTGACCAGAACAGTAGCTTCTCTTCAGTCCAATACACTGTACTTGCTGGGAACAGACGCGAGTGCTATTTGCACTGTGTATGGCAATGGGAGCGCAATAGTGACTCTTCTTAGCAGAAAACAACTCTTGCTCGTAGGACCAGAAACTGAGTGGGATTCAACTCCGTTTAGGACTGGGAAACAAACGCTAGCTCGCCTTGCAAGAAACACACTCTGCTTTTGAGAAAAGAGCACTCTTCTACTCTCCTGTGTTTCCTATAGGGCCAGAACAGTGAGCTTGCTCAGAACAAAAGAACTGTGCTTCCTACACACACGGGGCATATCTAGTTCAACTCTGCTTAGGAAACTGACCAGAACAGTAGCTTCTCTTCAGTCCAATACACTGTACTTTCTGGGAACAGACGCGAGTGCTATTTGCACTGTGTATGGCAATGGGAGCGCAATAGTGACTCTTCTTAGCAGAAAACAACTCTTGCTCGTAGGACCAGAAACTGCATGGGATTCTACTCCGCTTAGGACTGGGAAACAAACGCTAGCTCGCCTTGCAAGAAACACACTCTGCTTTTGAGAAAACAGCACTCTTCTACTCTCCTGTGTTTCCTATAGGGCCAGAACAGTGAGCTTGCTCAGAACAAAAGAACTGTGCTTCCTACACACACGGGGCATATCTAGTTCAACTCTGCTTAGGAAACTGACCAGACACAGTAGCTTCTCTTCAGTCCAATACACTGTACTTGCTGGGAACAGACGCGAGTGCTATTTGCACTGTGTATGGCAATGGGAGCGCAATAGTGACTCTTCTTAGCAGAAAAACAACTCTTGCTCGTAGGACCAGAAACTGCATGGGATTCAACTCCGTTTAGGACTGGGAAACAAACGCTAGCTCGCCTTGCAAAAAAACACACTCTGCTTTTGAGAAAACAGCACTCTTCTACTCTCCTGTGTTTCCTATAGGGCCAGAACAGTGAGCTTGCTCAGAACAAAAGAACTGTGCTTCCTACACACACGGGGCATATCTAGTTCAACTCTGCTTAGGAAACTGACCAGAACAGTAGCTTCTCTTCAGTCCAATACACTGTACTTGCTGGGAACAGACGCGAGTGCTATTTGCACTGTGTATGGCAATGGGAGCGCAATAGTGACTCTTCTTAGCAGAAAACAACTCTTGCTCGTAGGACCAGAATCTGCATGGGATTCTACTCCGTTTAGGACTGGGAAACAAACGCTAGCTTGCCTTGCAAGAAACACACTCTGCTTTTGAGAAAACAGCACTCTTCTACTCTCCTGTGTTTCCTATAGGGCCAGAACAGTGAGCTTGCTCAGAACAAAAAAAACTATGCTTCCTACACACACGGGGCATATCTAGTTCAACTCTGCTTAGGAACTGACCAGAACAGTAGCTTCTCTTCATTCCAATACACTGTACTTGCTGGGAACAGACGCGAGTGCTATTTGCACTGTGTATGGCAATGGGAGCGCAATAGTGACTCTTCTTAGCAGAAAACAAACTCTTGCTCGTAGGACCAGAAACTGCATGGGATTTCTACTCCGTTTAGGACTGGGAAACAAACGCTAGCTCGCCTTGCAAGAAACACACTCTGCTTTTGAGAAAACAGCACTCTTCTACTCTCCTGTGTTTCCTATAGGGCCAGAACAGTGAGCTTGCTCAGAACAAAAAAACTATGCTTCCTACACACACGGGGCATATCTAGTTCAACTCTGCTTAGGAAACTGACCAGAACAGTAGCTTCTCTTCAGTCCAATACACTGTACTTGCTGGGAACAGACGCGAGTGCTATTTGCACTGTGTATGGCAATGGGAGCGCAATAGTGACTCTTCTTAGCAGAAAACAACTCTTGCTCGTAGGACCAGAAACTGCATGGGATTCAACTCCGTTTAGGACTGGGAAACAAACGCTAGCTCGCCTTGCAAGAAACACACTCTGCTTTTGAGAAAACAGCACTCTTCTACTCTCCTGTGTTTCCTATAGGGCCAGAACAGTGAGCTTGCTCAGAACAAAAGAACTGTGCTTCCTACACACACGGGGCATATCTAGTTCAACTCTGCTTAGGAAACTGACCAGAACAGTAGCTTCTCTTCAGTCCAATACACTGTACTTGCTGGGAACAGACGCGAGTGCTATTTGCACTGTGTATGGCAATGGGAGCGCAATAGTGACTCTTCTTAGCAGAAAAACAACTCTTGCTCGTAGGACCAGAAACTGCATGGGATTCAACTCCGTTTAGGACTGGGAAACAAACGCTAGCTCGCCTTGCAAGAAACACACTTGCTTTTGAGAAAACAGCACTCTTCTACTCTCCTGTGTTTCCTATAGGGCCAGAACAGTGAGCTTGCTCAGAACAAAAGAACTGTGCTTCCTACACACACGGGGCATATCTAGTTCAACTCTGCTTAGGAAACTGACAAGAACAGTAGCTTCTCTTCATTCCAATACACTGTACTTGCTGGGAACAGACGCGAGTGCTATTTGCACTGTGTATGGCAATGGGAGCGCAATAGTGACTCTTCTTAGCAGAAAACAACTCTTGCTCGTAGGACCAGAAACTGCATGGGATTCAACTCCGTTTAGGACTGGGAAACAAACGCTAGCTCGCCTTGCAAGAAACGCACTCTGCTTTTGAGAAAACAGCACTCTTCTACTCTCCTGTGTTTCCTATAGGGCCAGAACAGTGAGCTTGCTCAGAACCAAAGAACTGTGCTTCCTACACACACGGGGCATATCTAGTTCAACTCTGCTTAGGAAACTGACCAGAACAGTAGCTTCTCTTCAGTCCAATACACTGTACTTGCTGGGAACAGACGCGAGTGCTCTTTGCACTGTGTATGGCAATGGGAGCGCAATAGTGACTCTTCTTAGCAGAAAACAACTCTTGCTCGTAGGACCAGAAACTGCATGGGATTCTACTCCGTTTAGGACTGGGAAACAAACGCTAGCTCGCCTTGCAAGAAACACACTCTGCTTTTGAGAAAACAGCACTCTTCTACTCTCCTGTGTTTCCTATAGGGCCAGAACAGTGAGCTTGCTCAGAACAAAAGAACTGTGCTTCCTACACACACGGGGCATATCTAGTTCAACTCTGCTTAGGAAACTGACCAGAACAGTAACTTCTCTTCAGTCCAATACACTGTACTTGCTGGGAACAGACGCGAGTGCTTTTTGCACTGTGTATGGCAATGGGAGCGCAATAGTGACTCTTCTTAGCA
The DNA here is from genome assembly GCF_949786415.1 of Peromyscus eremicus. Classification (NCBI taxonomy): domain Eukaryota; kingdom Metazoa; phylum Chordata; class Mammalia; order Rodentia; family Cricetidae; genus Peromyscus; species Peromyscus eremicus. Next base: position 7,251 of record NW_026736893.1, on the reverse strand, counting down.
GAAAACAACTCTTGCTCGTAGGACCAGAAACTGCATGGGATTCAACTCCGTTTAGGACTGGGAAACAAACGCTAGCTCGCCTTGCAAGAAACACACTCTGCTTTTGAGAAAACAGCACTCTTCTACTCTCCTGTGTTTCCTATAGGGCCAGAACAGTGAGCTTGCTCAGAACCAAAGAACTGTGCTTCCTACACACACGGGGCATATCTAGTTCAACTCTGCTTAGGAAACTGACCAGAACAGTAAGCTTCTCTTCATTCCAATACACTGTACTTGCTGGGAACAGACGCGAGTGCTATTTGCACTGTGTATGGCAATGGGAGCGCAATAGTGACTCTTCTTAGCAGAAAACAACTCTTGCTCGTAGGACCAGAATCTGCATGGGATTCTACTCCGTTTAGGACTGGGAAACAAACGCTAGCTCGCCTTGCAAGAAACACACTCTGCTTTGAGAAAAACAGCACTCTTCTACTCTCCTGTGTTTCCTATAGGGCCAGAACAGTGAGCTTGCTCAGAACAAAAAGAACTGTGCTTCCTACACACACGGGGCATATCTAGTTCAACTCTGCTTAGGAAACTGACCAGAACAGTAGCTTCTCTTCAGTCCAATACACTGTACTTGCTGGGAACAGACGCGAGTGCTATTTGCACTGTGTATGGCAATGGGAGCGCAATAGTGACTCTTCTTAGCAGAAAAACAACTCTTGCTCGTAGGACCAGAAACTGCATGGGATTCAACTCCGTTTAGGACTGGAAACAAACGCTAGCTCGCCTTGCAAGAAACACACTCTGCTTTTGAGAAAACAGCACTCTTCTACTCTCCTGTGTTTCCTATAGGGCCAGAACAGTGAGCTTGCTCAGAACAAAAGAACTGTGCTTCCTACACACACGGGGCATATCTAGTTCAACTCTGCTTAGGAAACTGACCAGAACAGTAGCTTCTCTTCAGTCCAATACACTGTACTTGCTGGGAACAGACGCGAGTGCTATTTGCACTGTGTATGGCAATGGGAGCGCAATAGTGACTCTTCTTAGCAGAAAACAACTCTTGCTCGTAGGACCAGAAACTGCATGGGATTCAACTCCGTTTAGGACTGGGAAACAAACGCTAGCTCGCCTTGCAAAAAAACACACTCTGCTTTGAGAAAAGAGCACTCTTCTACTCTCCTGTGTTTCCTATAGGGCCAGAACAGTGAGCTTGCTCAGAACAAAAGAACTGTGCTTCCTACACACACGGGGCATATCTAGTTCAACTCTGCTTAGGAAACTGACCAGAACAGTAGCTTCTCTTCAGTCCAATACACTGTACTTGCTGGGAACAGACTCGAGTGCTATTTGCACTGTGTATGGCAATGGGAGCGCAATAGTGACTCTTCTTAGCAGAAAACAACTCTTGCTCGTAGGACCAGAAACTGCATGGGATTCAACTCCGTTTAGGACTGGGAAACAAACGCTAGCTCGCCTTGTAAGAAACACACTCTGCTTTTGAGAAAAACAGCACTCTTCTACTCTCCTGTGTTTCCTATAGGGGCCAGAACAGTGAGCTTGCTCAGAACAAAAGAACTGTGCTTCCTACACACACGGGGCATATCTAGTTCAACTCTGCTTAGGAAACTAACCAGAACAGTAGCTTCTCTTCAGTCCAATACACTGTACTTGCTGGGAACAGACTCGAGTGCTATTTGCACTGTGTATGGCAATGGGAGCGCAATAGTGACTCTTCTTAGCAGAAAAACAACTCTTGCTCGTAGGACAGAAACTGCATGGGATTCTACTCCGTTTAGGGACTGGGAAACAAAAGCTAGCTCGCCTTGCAAGAAACACACTCTGCTTTTGAGAAAACAGCACTCTTCTACTCTCCTGTGTTTCCTATAGTGCCAGAACAGTGAGCTTGCTCAGAACCAAAGAACTGTGCTTCCTACACACACGGGGCATATCTAGTTCAACTCTGCTTAGGAAACTGACCAGAACAGTAGCTTCTCTTCAGTCCAATACACTGTACTTGCTGGGAACAGACGCGAGTGCTATTTGCACTGTGTATGGCAATGGGAGCGCAATAGTGACTCTTCTTAGCAGAAAACAACTCTTGCTCGTAGGACCAGAAACTGCATGGGATTCTACTCCGTTTAGGACTGGGAAACAAACGCTAGCTCGCCTTGCAAGAAACACACTCTGCTTTTGAGAAAACAGCACTCTTCTACTCTCCTGTGTTTCCTATAGGGCCAGAACAGTGAGCTTGCTCAGAACAAAAGAACTGTGCTTCCTACACACACGGGGCCTATCTAGTTCAACTCTGCTTAGGAAACTGACCAGAACAGTAGCTTCTCTTCAGTCCAATACACTGTACTTGCTGGGAACAGACGCGAGTGCTATTTGCACTGTGTATGGCAATGGGAGCGCAATAGTGACTCTTCTTAGCAGAAAACAACTCTTGCTCGTAGGACCAGAATCTGCATGGGATTCTACTCCGTTTAGGACTGGGAAACAAACGCTAGCTCGCCTTGCAAGAAACACACTCTGCTTTTGAGAAAACAGCACTCTTCTACTCTCCTGTGTTTCCTATAGGGCCAGAACAGTGAGCTTGCTCAGAACCAAAGAACTGTGCTTCCTACACACACGGGGCATATCTAGTTCAACTCTGCTTAGGAAACTGACCAGAACAGTAGCTTCTCTTCAGTCCAATACACTGTAATTTCTGGGAACAGACGCGAGTGCTATTTGCACTGTGTATGGCAATGGGAGCGCAATAGTGACTCTTCTTAGCAGAAAACAACTCTTGCTCGTAGGACCAGAAACTGCATGGGATTCTACTCCGTTTAGGACTGGGAAACAAACGCTAGCTCGCCTTGCAAGAAACACACTCTGCTTTTGAGAAAACAGCACTCTTCTACTCTCCTGTGTTTCCTATAGGGCCAGAACAGTGAGCTTGCTCAGAACCAAAGAACTGTGCTTCCTACACACACGGGGCATATCTAGTTCAACTCTGCTTAGGAAACTGACCAGAACAGTAGCTTCTCTTCAGTCCAATACACTGTACTTGCTGGGAACAGACGCGAGTGCTATTTGCACTGTGTATGGCAATGGGAGCGCAATAGTGACTCTTCTTAGCAGAAAACAACTCTTGCTCGTAGGACCAGAATCTGCATGGGATTCTACTCCGTTTAGGACTGGGAAACAAACGCTAGCTTGTTTGAAACAAGAAACACACTCTGCTTTTGAGAAAACAGCACTCTTCTACTCTCCTGTGTTTCCTATAGGGCCAGAACAGTGAGCTTGCTCAGAACCAAAGAACTGTGCTTCCTACACACACGGGGCATATCTAGTTCAACTCTGCTTAGGAAACTGACCAGAACAGTAGCTTCTCTTCAGTCCAATACACTGTACTTGCTGGGAACAGACGCGAGTGCTATTTGCACTGTGTATGGCAATGGGAGCGCAATAGTGACTCTTCTTAGCAGAAAACAACTCTTGCTCGTAGGACCAGAAACTGCATGGGATTCTACTCCGTTTAGGACTGGGAAACAAACGCTAGCTCGCCTTGCAAGAAACACACTCTGCTTTTGAGAAAACAGCACTCTTCTACTCTCCTGTGTTTCCTATAGGGCCAGAACAGTGAGCTTGCTCAGAACAAAAGAACTGTGCTTCCTACACACACGGGGCATATCTAGTTCAACTCTGCTTAGGAAACTGACCAGAACAGTAACTTCTCTTCAGTCCAATACACTGTACTTGCTGGGAACAGACGCGAGTGCTTTTTGCACTGTGTATGGCAATGGGAGCGCAATAGTGACTCTTCTTAGCAGAAAACAACTCTTGCTCGTAGGACCAGAAACTGCATGGGATTCAACTCCGTTTAGGACTGGGAAACAAACGCTAGCTCGCCTTGCAAGAAACACACTCTGCTTTTGAGAAAACAGCACTCTTCTACTCTCCTGTGTTTCCTATAGGGCCAGAACAGTGAGCTTGCTCAGAACCAAAGAACTGTGCTTCCTACACACACGGGGCATATCTAGTTCAACTCTGCTTAGGAAACTGACCAGAACAGTAGCTTCTCTTCATTCCAATACACTGTACTTGCTGGGAACAGACGCGAGTGCTATTTGCACTGTGTATGGCAATGGGAGCGCAATAGTGACTCTTCTTAGCAGAAAACAACTCTTGCTCGTAGGACCAGAATCTGCATGGGATTCTACTCCGTTTAGGACTGGGAAACAAACGCTAGCTCGCCTTGCAAGAAACACACTCTGCTTTTGAGAAAACAGCACTCTTCTACTCTCCTGTGTTTCCTATAGGGCCAGAACAGTGAGCTTGCTCAGAACAAAAGAACTGTGCTTCCTACACACACGGGGCATATCTAGTTCAACTCTGCTTAGGAAACTGACCAGAACAGTAGCTTCTCTTCAGTCCAATACACTGTACTTGCTGGGAACAGACGCGAGTGCTATTTGCACTGTGTATGGCAATGGGAGCGCAATAGTGACTCTTCTTAGCAGAAAACAACTCTTGCTCGTAGGACCAGAAACTGCATGGGATTCAACTCCGTTTAGGACTGGGAAACAAACGCTAGCTCTTCTTGCAAGAAACACACTCTGCTTTTGAGAAAACAGCACTCTTCTACTCTCCTGTGTTTCCTATAGGGCCAGAACAGTGAGCTTGCTCAGAACAAAAGAACTGTGCTTCCTACACACACGGGGCATATCTAGTTCAACTCTGCTTAGGAAACTGACCAGAACAGTAGCTTCTCTTCAGTCCAATACACTGTACTTGCTGGGAACAGACGCGAGTGCTATTTGCACTGTGTATGGCAATGGGAGCGCAATAGTGACTCTTCTTAGCAGAAAACAACTCTTGCTCGTAGGACCAGAAACTGCATGGGATTCAACTCCGTTTAGGACTGGGAAACAAACGCTAGCTCGCCTTGCAAAAAACACACTCTGCTTTTGAGAAAACAGCACTCTTCTACTCTCCTGTGTTTCCTATAGGGCCAGAACAGTGAGCTTGCTCAGAACAAAAGAACTGTGCTTCCTACACACACGGGGCATATCTAGTTCAACTCTGCTTAGGAAACTGACCAGAACAGTAGCTTCTCTTCAGTCCAATACACTGTACTTGCTGGGAACAGACTCGAGTGCTATTTGCACTGTGTATGGCAATGGGAGCGCAATAGTGACTCTTCTTAGCAGAAAACAACTCTTGCTCGTAGGACCAGAAACTGCATGGGATTCAACTCCGTTTAGGACTGGGAAACAAACGCTAGCTTGTTTGAAACAAGAAACACACTCTGCTTTTGAGAAAACAGCACTCTTCTACTCTCCTGTGTTTCCTATAGGGCCAGAACAGTGAGCTTGCTCAGAACCAAAGAACTGTGCTTCCTACACACACGGGGCATATCTAGTTCAACTCTGCTTAGGAAACTGACCAGAACAGTAGCTTCTCTTCAGTCCAATACACTGTACTTGCTGGGAACAGACGCGAGTGCTATTTGCACTGTGTATGGCAATGGGAGCGCAATAGTGACTCTTCTTAGCAGAAAACAACTCTTGCTCGTAGGACCAGAAACTGCATGGGATTCTACTCCGTTTAGGACTGGGAAACAAACGCTAGCTCGCCTTGCAAGAAACACACTCTGCTTTTGAGAAAACAGCACTCTTCTACTCTCCTGTGTTTCCTATAGGGCCAGAACAGTGAGCTTGCTCAGAACAAAAGAACTGTGCTTCCTACACACACGGGGCATATCTAGTTCAACTCTGCTTAGGAAACTGACCAGAACAGTAACTTCTCTTCAGTCCAATACACTGTACTTGCTGGGAACAGACGCGAGTGCTTTTTGCACTGTGTATGGCAATGGGAGCGCAATAGTGACTCTTCTTAGCAGAAAACAACTCTTGCTCGTAGGACCAGAAACTGCATGGGATTCAACTCCGTTTAGGACTGGGAAACAAACGCTAGCTCGCCTTGCAAGAAACACACTCTGCTTTTGAGAAAACAGCACTCTTCTACTCTCCTGTGTTTCCTATAGGGCCAGAACAGTGAGCTTGCTCAGAACCAAAGAACTGTGCTTCCTACACACACGGGGCATATCTAGTTCAACTCTGCTTAGGAAACTGACCAGAACAGTAGCTTCTCTTCATTCCAATACACTGTACTTGCTGGGAACAGACGCGAGTGCTATTTGCACTGTGTATGGCAATGGGAGCGCAATAGTGACTCTTCTTAGCAGAAAACAACTCTTGCTCGTAGGACCAGAATCTGCATGGGATTCTACTCCGTTTAGGACTGGGAAACAAACGCTAGCTCGCCTTGCAAGAAACACACTCTGCTTTTGAGAAAACAGCACTCTTCTACTCTCCTGTGTTTCCTATAGGGCCAGAACAGTGAGCTTGCTCAGAACAAAAGAACTGTGCTTCCTACACACACGGGGCATATCTAGTTCAACTCTGCTTAGGAAACTGACCAGAACAGTAGCTTCTCTTCAGTCCAATACACTGTACTTGCTGGGAACAGACGCGAGTGCTATTTGCACTGTGTATGGCAATGGGAGCGCAATAGTGACTCTTCTTAGCAGAAAACAACTCTTGCTCGTAGGACCAGAAACTGCATGGGATTCAACTCCGTTTAGGACTGGGAAACAAACGCTAGCTCGCCTTGCAAGAAACACACTCTGCTTTTGAGAAAACAGCACTCTTCTACTCTCCTGTGTTTCCTATAGGGCCAGAACAGTGAGCTTGCTCAGAACAAAAGAACTGTGCTTCCTACACACACGGGGCATATCTAGTTCAACTCTGCTTAGGAAACTGACCAGAACAGTAGCTTCTCTTCAGTCCAATACACTGTACTTGCTGGGAACAGACGCGAGTGCTATTTGCACTGTGTATGGCAATGGGAGCGCAATAGTGACTCTTCTTAGCAGAAAACAACTCTTGCTCGTAGGACCAGAAACTGCATGGGATTCAACTCCGTTTAGGACTGGGAAACAAACGCTAGCTCGCCTTGCAAAAAACACACTCTGCTTTTGAGAAAACAGCACTCTTCTACTCTCCTGTGTTTCCTATAGGGCCAGAACAGTGAGCTTGCTCAGAACAAAAGAACTGTGCTTCCTACACACACGGGGCATATCTAGTTCAACTCTGCTTAGGAAACTGACCAGAACAGTAGCTTCTCTTCAGTCCAATACACTGTACTTGCTGGGAACAGACTCGAGTGCTATTTGCACTGTGTATGGCAATGGGAGCGCAATAGTGACTCTTCTTA
>NW_026736892.1:0-56227 GCF_949786415.1 Peromyscus eremicus | reverse complement strand
CTTGCTGGGAACAGACGCGAGTGCTATTTGCACTGTGTATGGCAATGGGAGCACAATAGTGACTCTTCTTAGCAGAAAACAACTCTTGCTCGTAGGACCAGAAACTGCATGGGATTCAACTCCGTTTAGGACTGGGAAACAAACGCTAGCTCGCCTTGCAAGAAACACACTCTGCTTTTGAGAAAACAGCACTCTTCTACTCTCCTGTGTTTCCTATAGGGCCAGAACAGTGAGCTTGCTCAGAACAAAAGAACTGTGCTATCTACACACACGGGGCATATCTACTTCAACTCTGCTTAGGAAACTGACAAGAACAGTAGCTTCTCTTCAGTCCAATACACTGTACTTGCTGGGAACAGACGCGAGTGCTATTTGCACTGTGTATGGCAATGGGAGCGCAATAGTGACTCTTCTTAGCAGAAAACAACTCTTGCTCGTAGGACCAGAAACTGCATGGGATTCAACTCCGTTTAGGACTGGGAAACAAACGCTAGCTCGCCTTGCAAGAAACACACTCTGCTTTTGAGAAAACAGCACTCTTCTACTCTCCTGTGTTTCCTATAGGGCCAGAACAGTGAGCTTGCTCAGAACAAAAGAACTGTGCTTCCTACACACACGGGGCATATCTAGTTCAACTCTGCTTAGGAAACTGACAAGAACAGTAGCTTCTCTTCAGTCCAATACACTGTACTTGCTGGGAACAGACGCGAGTGCTATTTGCACTGTGTATGGCAATGGGAGCGCAATAGTGACTCTTCTTAGCAGAAAACAACTCTTGCTCGTAGGACCAGAAACTGCATGGGATTCAACTCCGTTTAGGACTGGGAAACAAACGCTAGCTCGCCTTGCAAGAAACACACTCTGCTTTTGAGAAAACAGCACTCTTCTACTCTCCTGTGTTTCCTATAGGGCCAGAACAGTGAGCTTGCTCAGAACAAAAGAACTGTGCTTCCTACACACACGGGGCATATCTACTTCAACTCTGCTTAGGAAACTGACAAGAACAGTAGCTTCTCTTCAGTCCAATACACTGCACTTGCTGGGAACAGACGCGAGTGCTATTTGCACTGTGTATGGCAATGGGAGCGCAATAGTGACTCTTCTTAGCAGAAAACAACTCTTGCTCGTAGGACCAGAAACTGCATGGGATTCAACTCCGTTTAGGACTGGGAAACAAACGCTGGCTCGCCTTGCAAGAAACACACTCTGCTTTTGAGAAAACAGCACTCTTCTACTCTCCTGTGTTTCCTATAGGGCCAGAACAGTGAGCTTGTTCAGAACCAAAGAACTGTGCTTCCTACACACACGGGTCATATCTAGTTCAACTCTGCTTAGGAAACTGACCAGAACAGTAGCTTCTCTTCAGTCCAATACACTGTACTTGCTGGGAACAGACGCGAGTGCTATTTGCACTGTGTATGGCAATGGGAGCGCAATAGTGACTCTTCTTAGCAGAAAACAACTCTTGCTCGTAGGACCAGAATCTGCATGGGATTCAACTCCGTTTAGGACTGGGAAACAAACGCTAGCTCGCCTTGCAAGAAACACACTCTGCTTTTGAGAAAACAGCACTCTTCTACTCTCCTGTGTTTCCTATAGGGCCAGAACAGTGAGCTTGCTCAGAACAAAAGAACTGTGCTTCCTACACACACGGGGCATATCTAGTTCAACTCTGCTTAGGAAACTGACCAGAACAGTAGCTTCTCTTCAGTCCAATACACTGTACTTGCTGGGAACAGACGCGAGTGCTATTTGCACTGTGTATGGCAATGGGAGCACAATAGTGACTCTTCTTAGCAGAAAACAACTCTTGCTCGTAGGACAAGAAACTGCATGGGATTCAACTCCGTTTAGGACTGGGAAACAAACGCTAGCTCGCCTTGCAAGAAACACACTCTGCTTTTGAGAAAACAGCACTCTTCTACTCTCCTGTGTTTCCTATAGGGCCAGAACAGTGAGCTTGCTCAGAACAAAAGAACTGTGCTTCCTACCCACACGGGGCATATCTAGTTCAACTCTGCTTAGGAAACTGACCAGAACAGTAGCTTCTCTTCAGTCCAATACACTGTACTTGCTGGGAACAGACGCGAGTGCTATTTGCACTGTGTATGGCAATGGGAGCGCAATAGTGACTCTTCTTAGCAGAAAACAACTCTTGCTCGTAGGACCAGAAACTGCATGGGATTCAACTCCGTTTAGGACTGGGACACAAACGCTGGCTCGCCTTGCAAGAAACACACTCTGCTTTTGAGAAAACAGCACTCTTCTACTCTCCTGTGTTTCCTATAGGGCCAGAACAGTGAGCTTGCTCAAAACCAAAGAACTGTGCTTCCTACACACACGGGGCATATCTAGTTCAACTCTGCTTAAGAAACTGACCAGAACAGTAGCTTCTCTTCAGTCCAATACACTGTACTTGCTGGGAACAGACGCGAGTGCTGTTTGCACTGTGTATGGCAATGGGAGCACAATAGTGACTCTTCTTAGCAGAAAACAACTCTTGCTCGTAGGACCAGAAACTGCATGGGATTCAACTCCGTTTAGGACTGGGAAACAAACGCTAGCTCGCCTTGCAAGAAACACTCTGCTTTTGAGAAAACAGCACTCTTCTACTCTCCTGTGTTTCCTATAGGGCCAGAACAGTGAGCTTGCTCAGAACAAAAGAACTGTGCTTCCTACACACACGGGGCATATCTAGTTCAACTCTGCTTAGGAAACTGACCAGAACAGTAGCTTCTCTTCAGTCCAATACACTGTACTTGCTGGGAACAGACGCGAGTGCTATTTGCACTGTGTATGGCAATGGGAGCGCAATAGTGACTCTTCTTAGCAGAAAACAACTCTTGCTCGTAGGACCAGAAACTGCATGGGATTCAACTCCGTTTAGGACTGGGAAACAAACGCTAGCTCGCCTTGCAAGAAACACACTCTGCTTTTGAGAAAACAGCACTCTTCTACTCTCCTGTGTTTCCTATAGGGCCAGAACAGTGAGCTTGCTCAGAACAAAAGAACTGTGCTTCCTACACACACGGGGCATATCTAGTTCAACTCTGCTTAGGAAACTGACCAGAACAGTAGCTTCTCTTCAGTCCAATACACTGTACTTGCTGGGAACAGACGCGAGTGCTATTTGCACTGTGTATGGCAATGGGAGCGCAATAGTGACTCTTCTTAGCAGAAAACAACTCTTGCTCGTAGGACCAGAATCTGCATGGGATTCAACTCCGTTTAGGACTGGGAAACAAACGCTAGCTCGCCTTGCAAGAAACACACTCTGCTTTTGAGAAAACAGCACTCTTCTACTCTCCTGTGTTTCCTATAGGGCCAGAACAGTGAGCTTGCTCAGAACAAAAGAACTGTGCTTCCTACACACACGGGGCATATCTAGTTCAACTCTGCTTAGGAAACTGACCAGAACAGTAGCTTCTCTTCAGTCCAATACACTGTACTAGCTGGGAACAGACGCGAGTGCTATTTGCACTGTGTATGGCAATGGGAGCGCAATAGTGACTCTTCTTAGCAGAAAACAACTCTTGCTCGTAGGACCAGAAACTGCATGGGATTCAACTCCGTTTAGGACTGGGAAACAAACGCTAGCTCGCCTTGCAAGAAACACACTCTGCTTTTGAGAAAACAGCACTCTTCTACTCTCCTGTGTTTCCTATAGGGCCAGAACAGTGAGCTTGCTCAGAACAAAAGAACTGTGCTTCCTACACACACGGGGCATATCTAGTTCAACTCTGCTTAGGAAACTGACCAGAACAGTAGCTTCTCTTCAGTCCAATACACTGTACTTGCTGGGAACAGACGCGAGTGCTATTTGCACTGTGTATGGCAATGGGAGCGCAATAGTGACTCTTCTTAGCAGAAAACAACTCTTGCTCGTAGGACCAGAAACTGCATGGGATTCAACTCCGTTTAGGACTGGGAAACAAACGCTAGCTCGCCTTGCAAGAAACACACTCTGCTTTTGAGAAAACAGCACTCTTCTACTCTCCTGTGTTTCCTATAGGGCCAGAACAGTGAGCTTGCTCAGAACCAAAGAACTGTGCTTCCTACACACACGGGGCATATCTAGTTCAACTCTGCTTAGGAAACTGACCAGAACAGTAGCTTCTCTTCAGTCCAATACACTGTATTGCTGGGAACAGACGCGAGTGCTATTTGCACTGTGTATGGCAATGGGAGCGCAATAGTGACTCTTCTTAGCAGAAAACAACTCTTGCTCGTAGGACCAGAATCTGCATGGGATTCAACTCCGTTTAGGACTGGGAAACAAACGCTAGCTCGCCTTGCAAGAAACACACTCTGCTTTTGAGAAAACAGCACTCTTCTACTCTCCTGTGTTTCCTATAGGGCCAGAACAGTGAGCTTGCTCAGAACAAAAGAACTGTGCTTCCTACACACACGGGGCATATCTAGTTCAACTCTGCTTAGGAAACTGACAAGAACAGTAGCTTCTCTTCAGTCCAATACACTGTACTTGCTGGGAACAGACGCGAGTGCTATTTGCACTGTGTATGGCAATGGGAGCGCAATAGTGACTCTTCTTAGCAGAAAACAACTCTTGCTCGTAGGACCAGAAACTGCATGGGATTCAACTCCGTTTAGGACTGGGAAACAAACGCTAGCTCGCCTTGCAAGAAACACACTCTGCTTTTGAGAAAACAGCACTCTTCTACTCTCCTGTGTTTCCTATAGGGCCAGAACAGTGAGCTTGCTCAGAACAAAAGAACTGTGCTATCTACACACACGGGGCATATCTACTTCAACTCTGCTTAGGAAACTGACAAGAACAGTAGCTTCTCTTCAGTCCAATACACTGTACTTGCTGGGAACAGACGCGAGTGCTATTTGCACTGTGTATGGCAATGGGAGCGCAATAGTGACTCTTCTTAGCAGAAAACAACTCTTGCTCGTAGGACCAGAAACTGCATGGGATTCAACTCCGTTTAGGACTGGGAAACAAACGCTAGCTCGCCTTGCAAGAAACACACTCTGCTTTTGAGAAAACAGCACTCTTCTACTCTCCTGTGTTTCCTATAGGGCCAGAACAGTGAGCTTGCTCAGAACAAAAGAACTGTGCTTCCTACACACACGGGGCATATCTAGTTCAACTCTGCTTAGGAAACTGACAAGAACAGTAGCTTCTCTTCAGTCCAATACACTGTACTTGCTGGGAACAGACGCGAGTGCTATTTGCACTGTGTATGGCAATGGGAGCGCAATAGTGACTCTTCTTAGCAGAAAACAACTCTTGCTCGTAGGACCAGAAACTGCATGGGATTCAACTCCGTTTAGGACTGGGAAACAAACGCTAGCTCGCCTTGCAAGAAACACACTCTGCTTTTGAGAAAACAGCACTCTTCTACTCTCCTGTGTTTCCTATAGGGCCAGAACAGTGAGCTTGCTCAGAACAAAAGAACTGTGCTTCCTACACACACGGGGCATATCTACTTCAACTCTGCTTAGGAAACTGACAAGAACAGTAGCTTCTCTTCAGTCCAATACACTGCACTTGCTGGGAACAGACGCGAGTGCTATTTGCACTGTGTATGGCAATGGGAGCGCAATAGTGACTCTTCTTAGCAGAAAACAACTCTTGCTCGTAGGACCAGAAACTGCATGGGATTCAACTCCGTTTAGGACTGGGAAACAAACGCTGGCTCGCCTTGCAAGAAACACACTCTGCTTTTGAGAAAACAGCACTCTTCTACTCTCCTGTGTTTCCTATAGGGCCAGAACAGTGAGCTTGTTCAGAACCAAAGAACTGTGCTTCCTACACACACGGGTCATATCTAGTTCAACTCTGCTTAGGAAACTGACCAGAACAGTAGCTTCTCTTCAGTCCAATACACTGTACTTGCTGGGAACAGACGCGAGTGCTATTTGCACTGTGTATGGCAATGGGAGCGCAATAGTGACTCTTCTTAGCAGAAAACAACTCTTGCTCGTAGGACCAGAATCTGCATGGGATTCAACTCCGTTTAGGACTGGGAAACAAACGCTAGCTCGCCTTGCAAGAAACACACTCTGCTTTTGAGAAAACAGCACTCTTCTACTCTCCTGTGTTTCCTATAGGGCCAGAACAGTGAGCTTGCTCAGAACAAAAGAACTGTGCTTCCTACACACACGGGGCATATCTAGTTCAACTCTGCTTAGGAAACTGACCAGAACAGTAGCTTCTCTTCAGTCCAATACACTGTACTTGCTGGGAACAGACGCGAGTGCTATTTGCACTGTGTATGGCAATGGGAGCACAATAGTGACTCTTCTTAGCAGAAAACAACTCTTGCTCGTAGGACAAGAAACTGCATGGGATTCAACTCCGTTTAGGACTGGGAAACAAACGCTAGCTCGCCTTGCAAGAAACACACTCTGCTTTTGAGAAAACAGCACTCTTCTACTCTCCTGTGTTTCCTATAGGGCCAGAACAGTGAGCTTGCTCAGAACCAAAGAACTGTGCTTCCTACACACACGGGGCATATCTAGTTCAACTCTGCTTAGGAAACTGACCAGAACAGTAGCTTCTCTTCAGTCCAATACACTGTACTTTCTGGGAACAGACGCGAGTGCTGTTTGCACTGTGTATGGCAATGGGAGCGCAATAGTGACTCTTCTTAGCAGAAAACAACTCTTGCTCGTAGGACCAGAAACTGCATGGGATTCAACTCCGTTTAGGACTGGGAAACAAACGCTAGCTCGCCTTGCAAGAAACACACTCTGCTTTTGAGAAAACAGCACTCTTCTACTCTCCTGTGTTTCCTATAGGGCCAGAACAGTGAGCTTGCTCAGAACAAAAGAACTGTGCTTCCTACACACACGGGGCATATCTAGTTCAACTCTGCTTAGGAAACTGACCAGAACAGTAGCTTCTCTTCAGTCCAATACACTGTACTTGCTGGGAACAGACGCGAGTGCTATTTGCACTGTGTATGGCAATGGGAGCGCAATAGTGACTCTTCTTAGCAGAAAACAACTCTTGCTCGTAGGACCAGAAACTGCATGGGATTCAACTCCGTTTAGGACTGGGAAACAAACGCTAGCTCGCCTTGCAAGAAACACACTCTGCTTTTGAGAAAACAGCACTCTTCTACTCTCCTGTGTTTCCTATAGGGCCAGAACAGTGAGCTTGCTCAGAACAAAAGAACTGTGCTTCCTACACACACGGGGCATATCTAGTTCAACTCTGCTTAGGAAACTGACCAGAACAGTAGCTTCTCTTCAGTCCAATACACTGTATTGCTGGGAACAGACGCGAGTGCTATTTGCACTGTGTATGGCAATGGGAGCGCAATAGTGACTCTTCTTAGCAGAAAACAACTCTTGCTCGTAGGACCAGAATCTGCATGGGATTCAACTCCGTTTAGGACTGGGAAACAAACGCTAGCTCGCCTTGCAAGAAACACACTCTGCTTTTGAGAAAACAGCACTCTTCTACTCTCCTGTGTTTCCTATAGGGCCAGAACAGTGAGCTTGCTCAGAACAAAAGAACTGTGCTTCCTACACACACGGGGCATATCTAGTTCAACTCTGCTTAGGAAACTGACAAGAACAGTAGCTTCTCTTCAGTCCAATACACTGTACTTGCTGGGAACAGACGCGAGTGCTATTTGCACTGTGTATGGCAATGGGAGCACAATAGTGACTCTTCTTAGCAGAAAACAACTCTTGCTCGTAGGACCAGAAACTGCATGGGATTCAACTCCGTTTAGGACTGGGAAACAAACGCTAGCTCGCCTTGCAAGAAACACACTCTGCTTTTGAGAAAACAGCACTCTTCTACTCTCCTGTGTTTCCTATAGGGCCAGAACAGTGAGCTTGCTCAGAACAAAAGAACTGTGCTATCTACACACACGGGGCATATCTAGTTCAACTCTGCTTAGGAAACTGACAAGAACAGTAGCTTCTCTTCAGTCCAATACACTCTACTTGCTGGGAACAGACGCGAGTGCTATTTGCACTGTGTATGGCAATGGGAGCGCAATAGTGACTCTTCTTAGCAGAAAACAACTCTTGCTCGTAGGACCAGAAACTGCATGGGATTCAACTCCGTTTAGGACTGGGAAACAAACGCTAGCTCGCCTTGCAAGAAACACACTCTGCTTTTGAGAAAACAGCACTCTTCTACTCTCCTGTGTTTCCTATAGGGCCAGAACAGTGAGCTTGCTCAGAACAAAAGAACTGTGCTTCCTACACACACGGGGCATATCTAGTTCAACTCTGCTTAGGAAACTGACAAGAACAGTAGCTTCTCTTCAGTCCAATACACTGTACTTGCTGGGAACAGACGCGAGTGCTATTTGCACTGTGTATGGCAATGGGAGCGCAATAGTGACTCTTCTTAGCAGAAAACAACTCTTGCTCGTAGGACCAGAAACTGCATGGGATTCAACTCCGTTTAGGACTGGGAAACAAACGCTAGCTCGCCTTGCAAGAAACACACTCTGCTTTTGAGAAAACAGCACTCTTCTACTCTCCTGTGTTTCCTATAGGGCCAGAACAGTGAGCTTGCTCAGAACAAAAGAACTGTGCTTCCTACACACACGGGGCATATCTAGTTCAACTCTGCTTAGGAAACTGACCAGAACAGTAGCTTCTCTTCAGTCCAATACACTGTACTTGCTGGGAACAGACGCGAGTGCTATTTGCACTGTGTATGGCAATGGGAGCGCAATAGTGACTCTTCTTAGCAGAAAACAACTCTTGCTCGTAGGACCAGAAACTGCATGGGATTCAACTCCGTTTAGGACTGGGAAACAAACGCTGGCTCGCCTTGCAAGAAACACACTCTGCTTTTGAGAAAACAGCACTCTTCTACTCTCCTGTGTTTCCTATAGGGCCAGAACAGTGAGCTTGCTCAGAACCAAAGAACTGTGCTTCCTACACACACGGGTCATATCTAGTTCAACTCTGCTTAAGAAACTGACCAGAACAGTAGCTTCTCTTCAGTCCAATACACTGTACTTGCTGGGAACAGACGCGAGTGCTGTTTGCACTGTGTATGGCAATGGGAGCGCAATAGTGACTCTTCTTAGCAGAAAACAACTCTTGCTCGTAGGACCAGAAACTGCATGGGATTCAACTCCGTTTAGGACTGGGAAACAAACGCTAGCTCTCCTTGCAAGAAACACACTCTGCTTTTGAGAAAACAGCACTCTTCTACTCTCCTGTGTTTCCTATAGGGCCAGAACAGTGAGCTTGCTCAGAACCAAAGAACTGTGCTTCCTACACACACGGGGCATATCTAGTTCAACTCTGCTTAGGAAACTGACCAGAACAGTAGCTTCTCTTCAGTCCAATACACTGTACTTGCTGGGAACAGACGCGAGTGCTATTTGCACTGTGTATGGCAATGGGAGCACAATAGTGACTCTTCTTAGCAGAAAACAACTCTTGCTCGTAGGACAAGAAACTGCATGGGATTCAACTCCGTTTAGGACTGGGAAACAAACGCTAGCTCGCCTTGCAAGAAACACACTCTGCTTTTGAGAAAACAGCACTCTTCTACTCTCCTGTGTTTCCTATAGGGCCAGAACAGTGAGCTTGCTCAGAACAAAAGAACTGTGCTTCCTACCCACACGGGGCATATCTAGTTCAACTCTGCTTAGGAAACTGACCAGAACAGTAGCTTCTCTTCAGTCCAATACACTGTACTTGCTGGGAACAGACGCGAGTGCTATTTGCACTGTGTATGGCAATGGGAGCGCAATAGTGACTCTTCTTAGCAGAAAACAACTCTTGCTCGTAGGACCAGAAACTGCATGGGATTCAACTCCGTTTAGGACTGGGACACAAACGCTGGCTCGCCTTGCAAGAAACACACTCTGCTTTTGAGAAAACAGCACTCTTCTACTCTCCTGTGTTTCCTATAGGGCCAGAACAGTGAGCTTGCTCAAAACCAAAGAACTGTGCTTCCTACACACACGGGGCATATCTAGTTCAACTCTGCTTAAGAAACTGACCAGAACAGTAGCTTCTCTTCAGTCCAATACACTGTACTTGCTGAGAACAGACGCGAGTGCTGTTTGCACTGTGTATGGCAATGGGAGCACAATAGTGACTCTTCTTAGCAGAAAACAACTCTTGCTCGTAGGACCAGAAACTGCATGGGATTCAACTCCGTTTAGGACTGGGAAACAAACGCTAGCTCGCCTTGCAAGAAACACTCTGCTTTTGAGAAAACAGCACTCTTCTACTCTCCTGTGTTTCCTATAGGGCCAGAACAGTGAGCTTGCTCAGAACAAAAGAACTGTGCTTCCTACACACACGGGGCATATCTAGTTCAACTCTGCTTAGGAAACTGACCAGAACAGTAGCTTCTCTTCAGTCCAATACACTGTACTTGCTGGGAACAGACGCGAGTGCTATTTGCACTGTGTATGGCAATGGGAGCGCAATAGTGACTCTTCTTAGCAGAAAACAACTCTTGCTCGTAGGACCAGAAACTGCATGGGATTCAACTCCGTTTAGGACTGGGAAACAAACGCTAGCTCGCCTTGCAAGAAACACACTCTGCTTTTGAGAAAACAGCACTCTTCTACTCTCCTGTGTTTCCTATAGGGCCAGAACAGTGAGCTTGCTCAGAACAAAAGAACTGTGCTTCCTACACACACGGGGCATATCTAGTTCAACTCTGCTTAGGAAACTGACCAGAACAGTAGCTTCTCTTCAGTCCAATACACTGTACTTGCTGGGAACAGACGCGAGTGCTATTTGCACTGTGTATGGCAATGGGAGCGCAATAGTGACTCTTCTTAGCAGAAAACAACTCTTGCTCGTAGGACCAGAATCTGCATGGGATTCAACTCCGTTTAGGACTGGGAAACAAACGCTAGCTCGCCTTGCAAGAAACACACTCTGCTTTTGAGAAAACAGCACTCTTCTACTCTCCTGTGTTTCCTATAGGGCCAGAACAGTGAGCTTGCTCAGAACAAAAGAACTGTGCTTCCTACACACACGGGGCATATCTAGTTCAACTCTGCTTAGGAAACTGACCAGAACAGTAGCTTCTCTTCAGTCCAATACACTGTACTTGCTGGGAACAGACGCGAGTGCTATTTGCACTGTGTATGGCAATGGGAGCGCAATAGTGACTCTTCTTAGCAGAAAACAACTCTTGCTCGTAGGACCAGAAACTGCATGGGATTCAACTCCGTTTAGGACTGGGAAACAAACGCTAGCTCGCCTTGCAAGAAACACACTCTGCTTTTGAGAAAACAGCACTCTTCTACTCTCCTGTGTTTCCTATAGGGCCAGAACAGTGAGCTTGCTCAGAACAAAAGAACTGTGCTTCCTACACACACGGGGCATATCTAGTTCAACTCTGCTTAGGAAACTGACCAGAACAGTAGCTTCTCTTCAGTCCAATACACTGTACTTGCTGGGAACAGACGCGAGTGCTATTTGCACTGTGTATGGCAATGGGAGCGCAATAGTGACTCTTCTTAGCAGAAAACAACTCTTGCTCGTAGGACCAGAAACTGCATGGGATTCAACTCCGTTTAGGACTGGGAAACAAACGCTAGCTCGCCTTGCAAGAAACACACTCTGCTTTTGAGAAAACAGCACTCTTCTACTCTCCTGTGTTTCCTATAGGGCCAGAACAGTGAGCTTGCTCAGAACCAAAGAACTGTGCTTCCTACACACACGGGGCATATCTAGTTCAACTCTGCTTAGGAAACTGACCAGAACAGTAGCTTCTCTTCAGTCCAATACACTGTATTGCTGGGAACAGACGCGAGTGCTATTTGCACTGTGTATGGCAATGGGAGCGCAATAGTGACTCTTCTTAGCAGAAAACAACTCTTGCTCGTAGGACCAGAATCTGCATGGGATTCAACTCCGTTTAGGACTGGGAAACAAACGCTAGCTCGCCTTGCAAGAAACACACTCTGCTTTTGAGAAAACAGCACTCTTCTACTCTCCTGTGTTTCCTATAGGGCCAGAACAGTGAGCTTGCTCAGAACAAAAGAACTGTGCTTCCTACACACACGGGGCATATCTAGTTCAACTCTGCTTAGGAAACTGACAAGAACAGTAGCTTCTCTTCAGTCCAATACACTGTACTTGCTGGGAACAGACGCGAGTGCTATTTGCACTGTGTATGGCAATGGGAGCGCAATAGTGACTCTTCTTAGCAGAAAACAACTCTTGCTCGTAGGACCAGAAACTGCATGGGATTCAACTCCGTTTAGGACTGGGAAACAAACGCTAGCTCGCCTTGCAAGAAACACACTCTGCTTTTGAGAAAACAGCACTCTTCTACTCTCCTGTGTTTCCTATAGGGCCAGAACAGTGAGCTTGCTCAGAACAAAAGAACTGTGCTATCTACACACACGGGGCATATCTACTTCAACTCTGCTTAGGAAACTGACAAGAACAGTAGCTTCTCTTCAGTCCAATACACTGTACTTGCTGGGAACAGACGCGAGTGCTATTTGCACTGTGTATGGCAATGGGAGCGCAATAGTGACTCTTCTTAGCAGAAAACAACTCTTGCTCGTAGGACCAGAAACTGCATGGGATTCAACTCCGTTTAGGACTGGGAAACAAACGCTAGCTCGCCTTGCAAGAAACACACTCTGCTTTTGAGAAAACAGCACTCTTCTACTCTCCTGTGTTTCCTATAGGGCCAGAACAGTGAGCTTGCTCAGAACAAAAGAACTGTGCTTCCTACACACACGGGGCATATCTAGTTCAACTCTGCTTAGGAAACTGACAAGAACAGTAGCTTCTCTTCAGTCCAATACACTGTACTTGCTGGGAACAGACGCGAGTGCTATTTGCACTGTGTATGGCAATGGGAGCGCAATAGTGACTCTTCTTAGCAGAAAACAACTCTTGCTCGTAGGACCAGAAACTGCATGGGATTCAACTCCGTTTAGGACTGGGAAACAAACGCTAGCTCGCCTTGCAAGAAACACACTCTGCTTTTGAGAAAACAGCACTCTTCTACTCTCCTGTGTTTCCTATAGGGCCAGAACAGTGAGCTTGCTCAGAACAAAAGAACTGTGCTTCCTACACACACGGGGCATATCTACTTCAACTCTGCTTAGGAAACTGACAAGAACAGTAGCTTCTCTTCAGTCCAATACACTGCACTTGCTGGGAACAGACGCGAGTGCTATTTGCACTGTGTATGGCAATGGGAGCGCAATAGTGACTCTTCTTAGCAGAAAACAACTCTTGCTCGTAGGACCAGAAACTGCATGGGATTCAACTCCGTTTAGGACTGGGAAACAAACGCTGGCTCGCCTTGCAAGAAACACACTCTGCTTTTGAGAAAACAGCACTCTTCTACTCTCCTGTGTTTCCTATAGGGCCAGAACAGTGAGCTTGTTCAGAACCAAAGAACTGTGCTTCCTACACACACGGGTCATATCTAGTTCAACTCTGCTTAGGAAACTGACCAGAACAGTAGCTTCTCTTCAGTCCAATACACTGTACTTGCTGGGAACAGACGCGAGTGCTATTTGCACTGTGTATGGCAATGGGAGCGCAATAGTGACTCTTCTTAGCAGAAAACAACTCTTGCTCGTAGGACCAGAATCTGCATGGGATTCAACTCCGTTTAGGACTGGGAAACAAACGCTAGCTCGCCTTGCAAGAAACACACTCTGCTTTTGAGAAAACAGCACTCTTCTACTCTCCTGTGTTTCCTATAGGGCCAGAACAGTGAGCTTGCTCAGAACAAAAGAACTGTGCTTCCTACACACACGGGGCATATCTAGTTCAACTCTGCTTAGGAAACTGACCAGAACAGTAGCTTCTCTTCAGTCCAATACACTGTACTTGCTGGGAACAGACGCGAGTGCTATTTGCACTGTGTATGGCAATGGGAGCACAATAGTGACTCTTCTTAGCAGAAAACAACTCTTGCTCGTAGGACAAGAAACTGCATGGGATTCAACTCCGTTTAGGACTGGGAAACAAACGCTAGCTCGCCTTGCAAGAAACACACTCTGCTTTTGAGAAAACAGCACTCTTCTACTCTCCTGTGTTTCCTATAGGGCCAGAACAGTGAGCTTGCTCAGAACCAAAGAACTGTGCTTCCTACACACACGGGGCATATCTAGTTCAACTCTGCTTAGGAAACTGACCAGAACAGTAGCTTCTCTTCAGTCCAATACACTGTACTTTCTGGGAACAGACGCGAGTGCTGTTTGCACTGTGTATGGCAATGGGAGCGCAATAGTGACTCTTCTTAGCAGAAAACAACTCTTGCTCGTAGGACCAGAAACTGCATGGGATTCAACTCCGTTTAGGACTGGGAAACAAACGCTAGCTCGCCTTGCAAGAAACACACTCTGCTTTTGAGAAAACAGCACTCTTCTACTCTCCTGTGTTTCCTATAGGGCCAGAACAGTGAGCTTGCTCAGAACAAAAGAACTGTGCTTCCTACACACACGGGGCATATCTAGTTCAACTCTGCTTAGGAAACTGACCAGAACAGTAGCTTCTCTTCAGTCCAATACACTGTACTTGCTGGGAACAGACGCGAGTGCTATTTGCACTGTGTATGGCAATGGGAGCGCAATAGTGACTCTTCTTAGCAGAAAACAACTCTTGCTCGTAGGACCAGAAACTGCATGGGATTCAACTCCGTTTAGGACTGGGAAACAAACGCTAGCTCGCCTTGCAAGAAACACACTCTGCTTTTGAGAAAACAGCACTCTTCTACTCTCCTGTGTTTCCTATAGGGCCAGAACAGTGAGCTTGCTCAGAACAAAAGAACTGTGCTTCCTACACACACGGGGCATATCTAGTTCAACTCTGCTTAGGAAACTGACCAGAACAGTAGCTTCTCTTCAGTCCAATACACTGTATTGCTGGGAACAGACGCGAGTGCTATTTGCACTGTGTATGGCAATGGGAGCGCAATAGTGACTCTTCTTAGCAGAAAACAACTCTTGCTCGTAGGACCAGAATCTGCATGGGATTCAACTCCGTTTAGGACTGGGAAACAAACGCTAGCTCGCCTTGCAAGAAACACACTCTGCTTTTGAGAAAACAGCACTCTTCTACTCTCCTGTGTTTCCTATAGGGCCAGAACAGTGAGCTTGCTCAGAACAAAAGAACTGTGCTTCCTACACACACGGGGCATATCTAGTTCAACTCTGCTTAGGAAACTGACAAGAACAGTAGCTTCTCTTCAGTCCAATACACTGTACTTGCTGGGAACAGACGCGAGTGCTATTTGCACTGTGTATGGCAATGGGAGCACAATAGTGACTCTTCTTAGCAGAAAACAACTCTTGCTCGTAGGACCAGAAACTGCATCGGATTCAACTCCGTTTAGGACTGGGAAACAAACGCTAGCTCGCCTTGCAAGAAACACACTCTGCTTTTGAGAAAACAGCACTCTTCTACTCTCCTGTGTTTCCTATAGGGCCAGAACAGTGAGCTTGCTCAGAACAAAAGAACTGTGCTATCTACACACACGGGGCATATCTAGTTCAACTCTGCTTAGGAAACTGACAAGAACAGTAGCTTCTCTTCAGTCCAATACACTGTACTTGCTGGGAACAGACGCGAGTGCTATTTGCACTGTGTATGGCAATGGGAGCGCAATAGTGACTCTTCTTAGCAGAAAACAACTCTTGCTCGTAGGACCAGAAACTGCATGGGATTCAACTCCGTTTAGGACTGGGAAACAAACGCTAGCTCGCCTTGCAAGAAACACACTCTGCTTTTGAGAAAACAGCACTCTTCTACTCTCCTGTGTTTCCTATAGGGCCAGAACAGTGAGCTTGCTCAGAACAAAAGAACTGTGCTTCCTACACACACGGGGCATATCTAGTTCAACTCTGCTTAGGAAACTGACAAGAACAGTAGCTTCTCTTCAGTCCAATACACTGTACTTGCTGGGAACAGACGCGAGTGCTATTTGCACTGTGTATGGCAATGGGAGCGCAATAGTGACTCTTCTTAGCAGAAAACAACTCTTGCTCGTAGGACCAGAAACTGCATGGGATTCAACTCCGTTTAGGACTGGGAAACAAACGCTAGCTCGCCTTGCAAGAAACACACTCTGCTTTTGAGAAAACAGCACTCTTCTACTCTCCTGTGTTTCCTATAGGGCCAGAACAGTGAGCTTGCTCAGAACAAAAGAACTGTGCTTCCTACACACACGGGGCATATCTAGTTCAACTCTGCTTAGGAAACTGACCAGAACAGTAGCTTCTCTTCAGTCCAATACACTGTACTTGCTGGGAACAGACGCGAGTGCTATTTGCACTGTGTATGGCAATGGGAGCGCAATAGTGACTCTTCTTAGCAGAAAACAACTCTTGCTCGTAGGACCAGAAACTGCATGGGATTCAACTCCGTTTAGGACTGGGAAACAAACGCTGGCTCGCCTTGCAAGAAACACACTCTGCTTTTGAGAAAACAGCACTCTTCTACTCTCCTGTGTTTCCTATAGGGCCAGAACAGTGAGCTTGCTCAGAACCAAAGAACTGTGCTTCCTACACACACGGGTCATATCTAGTTCAACTCTGCTTAAGAAACTGACCAGAACAGTAGCTTCTCTTCAGTCCAATACACTGTACTTGCTGGGAACAGACGCGAGTGCTGTTTGCACTGTGTATGGCAATGGGAGCGCAATAGTGACTCTTCTTAGCAGAAAACAACTCTTGCTCGTAGGACCAGAAACTGCATGGGATTCAACTCCGTTTAGGACTGGGAAACAAACGCTAGCTCGCCTTGCAAGAAACACTCTGCTTTTGAGAAAACAGCACTCTTCTACTCTCCTGTGTTTCCTATAGGGCCAGAACAGTGAGCTTGCTCAGAACAAAAGAACTGTGCTTCCTACACACACGGGGCATATCTAGTTCAACTCTGCTTAGGAAACTGACCAGAACAGTAGCTTCTCTTCAGTCCAATACACTGTACTTGCTGGGAACAGACGCGAGTGCTATTTGCACTGTGTATGGCAATGGGAGCGCAATAGTGACTCTTCTTAGCAGAAAACAACTCTTGCTCGTAGGACCAGAAACTGCATGGGATTCAACTCCGTTTAGGACTGGGAAACAAACGCTAGCTCGCCTTGCAAGAAACACACTCTGCTTTTGAGAAAACAGCACTCTTCTACTCTCCTGTGTTTCCTATAGGGCCAGAACAGTGAGCTTGCTCAGAACCAAAGAACTGTGCTTCCTACACAAACGGGGCATATCTAGTTCAACTCTGCTTAGGAAACTGACCAGAACAGTAGCTTCTCTTCAGTCCAATACACTGTACTTGCTGGGAACAGACGCGAGTGCTATTTGCACTGTGTATGGCAATGGGAGCGCAATAGTGACTCTTCTTAGCAGAAAACAACTCTTGCTCGTAGGACCAGAAACTGCATGGGATTCAACTCCGTTTAGGACTGGGAAACAAACGCTAGCTCTCCTTGCAAGAAACACACTCTGCTTTTGAGAAAACAGCACTCTTCTACTCTCCTGTGTTTCCTATAGGGCCAGAACAGTGAGCTTGCTCAGAACCAAAGAACTGTGCTTCCTACACACACGGGGCATATCTAGTTCAACTCTGCTTAGGAAACTGACCAGAACAGTAGCTTCTCTTCAGTCCAATACACTGTACTTGCTGGGAACAGACGCGAGTGCTATTTGCACTGTGTATGGCAATGGGAGCGCAATAGTGACTCTTCTTAGCAGAAAACAACTCTTGCTCGTAGGACCACAAACTGCATGGGATTCAACTCCGTTTAGGACTGGGAAACAAACGCTAGCTCGCCTTGCAAGAAACACACTCTGCTTTTGAGAAAACAGCACTCTTCTACTCTCCTGTGTTTCCTATAGGGCCAGAACAGTGAGCTTGCTCAGAACCAAAGAACTGTGCTTCCTACACACACGGGGCATATCTAGTTCAACTCTGCTTAGGAAACTGACCAGAACAGTAGCTTCTCTTCAGTCCAATACACTGTACTTGCTGGGAACAGACGCGAGTGCTATTTGCACTGTGTATGGCAATGGGAGCGCAATAGTGACTCTTCTTAGCAGAAAACAACTCTTGCTCGTAGGACCAGAAACTGCATGGGATTCAACTCCGTTTAGGACTGGGAAACAAACGCTAGCTCGCCTTGCAAGAAACACACTCTGCTTTTGAGAAAACAGCACTCTTCTACTCTCCTGTGTTTCCTATAGGGCCAGAACAGTGAGCTTGCTCAGAACAAAACAACTGTGCTTCCTACACACACGGGTCATATCTAGTTCAACTCTGCTTAGGAAACTGACCAGAACAGTAGCTTCTCTTCAGTCCAATACACTGTACTTGCTGGGAACAGACGCGAGTGCTATTTGCACTGTGTATGGCAATGGGAGCGCAATAGTGACTCTTCTTAGCAGAAAACAACTCTTGCTCGTAGGACCAGAAACTGCATGGGATTCAACTCCGTTTAGGACTGGGAAACAAACGCTAGCTCGCCTTGCAAGAAACACACTCTGCTTTTGAGAAAACAGCACTCTTCTACTCTCCTGTGTTTCCTATAGGGCCAGAACAGTGAGCTTGCCCAGAACAAAAGAACTGTGCTTCCTACACACACGGGGCATATCTAGTTCAACTCTGCTTAGGAAACTGACCAGAACAGTAGCTTCTCTTCAGTCCAATACACTGTACTTGCTGGGAACAGACGCGAGTGCTATTTGCACTGTGTATGGCAATGGGAGCGCAATAGTGACTCTTCTTAGCAGAAAACAACTCTTGCTCGTAGGACCACAAACTGCATGGGATTCAACTCCGTTTAGGACTGGGAAACAAACGCTAGCTCTCCTTGCAAGAAACACACTCTGCTTTTGAGAAAACAGCACTCTTCTACTCTCCTGTGTTTCCTATAGGGCCAGAACAGTGAGCTTGCCCAGAACAAAAGAACTGTGCTTCCTACACACACGGGGCATATCTAGTTCAACTCTGCTTAGGAAACTGACCAGAACAGTAGCTTCTCTTCAGTCCAATACACTGTACTTGCTGGGAACAGACGCGAGTGCTATTTGCACTGTGTATGGCAATGGGAGCGCAATAGTGACTCTTCTTAGCAGAAAACAACTCTTGCTCGTAGGACCACAAACTGCATGGGATTCAACTCCGTTTAGGACTGGGAAACAAACGTTAGCTCGCCTTGCAAGAAACACACTCTGCTTTTGAGAAAACAGCACTCTTCTACTCTCCTGTGTTTCCTATAGGGCCAGAACAGTGAGCTTGCTCAGAACCAAAGAACTGTGCTTCCTACACACACGGGGCATATCTAGTTCAACTCTGCTTAGGAAACTGACCAGAACAGTAGCTTCTCTTCAGTCCAATACACTGTACTTGCTGGGAACAGACGCGAGTGCTATTTGCACTGTGTATGGCAATGGGAGCGCAATAGTGACTCTTCTTAGCAGAAAACAACTCTTGCTCGTAGGACCAGAAACTGCATCGGATTCAACTCCGTTTAGGACTGGGAAACAAACGCTAGCTCGCCTTGCAAGAAACACACTCTGCTTTTGAGAAAACAGCACTCTTCTACTCTCCTGTGTTTCCTATAGGGCCAGAACAGTGAGCTTGCTCAGAACAAAAGAACTGTGCTTCCTACACACACGGGGCATATCTAGTTCAACTCTGCTTAGGAAACTGACAAGAACAGTAGCTTCTCTTCAGTCCAATACACTGTACTTGCTGGGAACAGACGCGAGTGCTATTTGCACTGTGTATGGCAATGGGAGCGCAATAGTGACTCTTCTTAGCAGAAAACAACTCTTGCTCGTAGGACCAGAAACTGCATGGGATTCAACTCCGTTTAGGACTGGGAAACAAACGCTAGCTCGCCTTGCAAGAAACACACTCTGCTTTTGAGAAAACAGCACTCTTCTACTCTCCTGTGTTTCCTATAGGGCCAGAACAGTGAGCTTGCTCAGAACAAAAGAACTGTGCTTCCTACACACACGGGGCATATCTACTTCAACTCTGCTTAGGAAACTGACAAGAACAGTAGCTTCTCTTCAGTCCAATACACTGCACTTGCTGGGAACAGACGCGAGTGCTATTTGCACTGTGTATGGCAATGGGAGCGCAATAGTGACTCTTCTTAGCAGAAAACAACTCTTGCTCGTAGGACCAGAAACTTCATGGGATTCAACTCCGTTTAGGACTGGGAAACAAACGCTGGCTCGCCTTGCAAGAAACACACTCTGCTTTTGAGAAAACAGCACTCTTCTACTCTCCTGTGTTTCCTATAGGGCCAGAACAGTGAGCTTGCTCAGAACCAAAGAACTGTGCTTCCTACACACACGGGTCATATCTAGTTCAACTCTGCTTAAGAAACTGACCAGAACAGTAGCTTCTCTTCAGTCCAATACACTGTACTTGCTGGGAACAGACGCGAGTGCTATTTGCACTGTGTATGGCAATGGGAGCGCAATAGTGACTCTTCTTAGCAGAAAACAACTCTTGCTCGTAGGACCAGAATCTGCATGGGATTCAACTCCGTTTAGGACTGGGAAACAAACGCTAGCTCGCCTTGCAAGAAACACACTCTGCTTTTGAGAAAACAGCACTCTTCTACTCTCCTGTGTTTCCTATAGGGCCAGAACAGTGAGCTTGCTCAGAACAAAAGAACTGTGCTTCCTACACACACGGGGCATATCTACTTCAACTCTGCTTAGGAAACTGACCAGAACAGTAGCTTCTCTTCAGTCCAATACACTGTACTTGCTGGGAACAGACGCGAGTGCTGTTTGCACTGTGTATGGCAATGGGAGCGCAATAGTGACTCTTCTTAGCAGAAAACAACTCTTGCTCGTAGGACCAGAAACTGCATGGGATTCAACTCCGTTTAGGACTGGGAAACAAACGCTAGCTCGCCTTGCAAGAAACACACTCTGCTTTTGAGAAAACAGCACTCTTCTACTCTCCTGTGTTTCCTATAGGGCCAGAACAGTGAGCTTGCTCAGAACAAAAGAACTGTGCTTCCTACACACACGGGGCATATCTAGTTCAACTCTGCTTAGGAAACTGACCAGAACAGTAGCTTCTCTTCAGTCCAATACACTGTACTTGCTGGGAACAGACGCGAGTGCTATTTGCACTGTGTATGGCAATGGGAGCGCAATAGTGACTCTTCTTAGCAGAAAACAACTCTTGCTCGTAGGACCAGAAACTGCATGGGATTCAACTCCGTTTAGGACTGGGAAACAAACGCTAGCTCGCCTTGCAAGAAACACACTCTGCTTTTGAGAAAACAGCACTCTTCTACTCTCCTGTGTTTCCTATAGGGCCAGAACAGTGAGCTTGCTCAGAACAAAAGAACTGTGCTTCCTACACACACGGGGCATATCTAGTTCAACTCTGCTTAGGAAACTGACCAGAACAGTAGCTTCTCTTCAGTCCAATACACTGTACTTGCTGGGAACAGACGCGAGTGCTATTTGCACTGTGTATGGCAATGGGAGCGCAATAGTGACTCTTCTTAGCAGAAAACAACTCTTGCTCGTAGGACCAGAAACTGCATGGGATTCAACTCCGTTTAGGACTGGGAAACAAACGCTAGCTCGCCTTGCAAGAAACACACTCTGCTTTTGAGAAAACAGCACTCTTCTACTCTCCTGTGTTTCCTATAGGGCCAGAACAGTGAGCTTGCTCAGAACAAAAGAACTGTGCTTCCTACACACACGGGGCATATCTAGTTCAACTCTGCTTAGGAAACTGACCAGAACAGTAGCTTCTCTTCAGTCCAATACACTGTATTGCTGGGAACAGACGCGAGTGCTATTTGCACTGTGTATGGCAATGGGAGCGCAATAGTGACTCTTCTTAGCAGAAAACAACTCTTGCTCGTAGGACCAGAATCTGCATGGGATTCAACTCCGTTTAGGACTGGGAAACAAACGCTAGCTCGCCTTGCAAGAAACACACTCTGCTTTTGAGAAAACAGCACTCTTCTACTCTCCTGTGTTTCCTATAGGGCCAGAACAGTGAGCTTGCTCAGAACAAAAGAACTGTGCTTCCTACACACACGGGGCATATCTAGTTCAACTCTGCTTAGGAAACTGACAAGAACAGTAGCTTCTCTTCAGTCCAATACACTGTACTTGCTGGGAACAGACGCGAGTGCTATTTGCACTGTGTATGGCAATGGGAGCACAATAGTGACTCTTCTTAGCAGAAAACAACTCTTGCTCGTAGGACCAGAAACTGCATGGGATTCAACTCCGTTTAGGACTGGGAAACAAACGCTAGCTCGCCTTGCAAGAAACACACTCTGCTTTTGAGAAAACAGCACTCTTCTACTCTCCTGTGTTTCCTATAGGGCCAGAACAGTGAGCTTGCTCAGAACAAAAGAACTGTGCTTCCTACACACACGGGGCATATCTAGTTCAACTCTGCTTAGGAAACTGACCAGAACAGTAGCTTCTCTTCAGTCCAATACACTGTACTTGCTGGGAACAGACGCGAGTGCTATTTGCACTGTGTATGGCAATGGGAGCGCAATAGTGACTCTTCTTAGCAGAAAACAACTCTTGCTCGTAGGACCAGAAACTGCATGGGATTCAACTCCGTTTAGGACTGGGAAACAAACGCTAGCTCACCTTGCAAGAAACACACTCTGCTTTTGAGAAAACAGCACTCTTCTACTCTCCTGTGTTTCCTATAGGGCCAGAACAGTGAGCTTGCTCAGAACAAAAGAACTGTGCTTCCTACACACACGGGGCATATCTAGTTCAACTCTGCTTAGGAAACTGACCAGAACAGTAGCTTCTCTTCAGTCCAATACACTGTACTTGCTGGGAACAGACGCGAGTGCTATTTGCACTGTGTATGGCAATGGGAGCGCAATAGTGACTCTTCTTAGCAGAAAACAACTCTTGCTCGTAGGACCAGAAACTGCATGGGATTCAACTCCGTTTAGGACTGGGAAACAAACGCTAGCTCGCCTTGCAAGAAACACACTCTGCTTTTGAGAAAACAGCACTCTTCTACTCTCCTGTGTTTCCTATAGGGCCAGAACAGTGAGCTTGCTCAGAACAAAAGAACTGTGCTTCCTACACACACGGGGCATATCTAGTTCAACTCTGCTTAGGAAACTGACAAGAACAGTAGCTTCTCTTCAGTCCAATACACTGTACTTGCTGGGAACAGACGCGAGTGCTATTTGCACTGTGTATGGCAATGGGAGCGCAATAGTGACTCTTCTTAGCAGAAAACAACTCTTGCTCGTAGGACCAGAAACTGCATGGGATTCAACTCCGTTTAGGACTGGGAAACAAACGCTAGCTCGCCTTGCAAGAAACACACTCTGCTTTTGAGAAAACAGCACTCTTCTACTCTCCTGTGTTTCCTATAGGGCCAGAACAGTGAGCTTGCTCAGAACCAAAGAACTGTGCTTCCTACACACACGGGGCATATCTAGTTCAACTCTGCTTAGGAAACTGACCAGAACAGTAGCTTCTCTTCAGTCCAATACACTGTACTTGCTGGGAACAGACGCGAGTGCTGTTTGCACTGTGTATGGCAATGGGAGCGCAATAGTGACTCTTCTTAGCAGAAAACAACTCTTGCTCGTAGGACCAGAAACTGCATGGGATTCAACTCCGTTTAGGACTGGGAAACAAACGCTAGCTCGCCTTGCAAGAAACACACTCTGCTTTTGAGAAAACAGCACTCTTCTACTCTCCTGTGTTTCCTATAGGGCCAGAACAGTGAGCTTGCTCAGAACAAAAGAACTGTGCTTCCTACACACACGGGGCATATCTAGTTCAACTCTGCTTAGGAAACTGAGCAGAACAGTAGCTTCTCTTCAGTCCAATACACTGTACTTGCTGGGAACAGACGCGAGTGCTATTTGCACTGTGTATGGCAATGGGAGCGCAATAGTGACTCTTCTTAGCAGAAAACAACTCTTGCTCGTAGGACCAGAAACTGCATGGGATTCAACTCCGTTTAGGACTGGGAAACAAACGCTAGCTCGCCTTGCAAGAAACACACTCTGCTTTTGAGAAAACAGCACTCTTCTACTCTCCTGTGTTTCCTATAGGGCCAGAACAGTGAGCTTGCTCAGAACCAAAGAACTGTGCTTCCTACACACACAGGGCATATCTAGTTCAACTCTGCTTAGGAAACTGACCAGAACAGTAGCTTCTCTTCAGTCCAATACACTGTACTTGCTGGGAACAGACGCGAGTGCTATTTGCACTGTGTATGGCAATGGGAGCGCAATAGTGACTCTTCTTAGCAGAAAACAACTCTTGCTCGTAGGACCAGAAACTGCATGGGATTCAACTCCGTTTAGGACTGGGAAACAAACGCTAGCTCGCCTTGCAAGAAACACACTCTGCTTTTGAGAAAACAGCACTCTTCTACTCTCCTGTGTTTCCTATAGGGCCAGAACAGTGAGCTTGCTCAGAACAAAAGAACTGTGCTTCCTACACACATGGGGCATATCTAGTTCAACTCTGCTTAGGAAACTGACCAGAACAGTAGCTTCTCTTCAGTCCAATACACTGTACTTGCTGGGAACAGACGCGAGTGCTATTTGCACTGTGTATGGCAATGGGAGCGCAATAGTGACTCTTCTTAGCAGAAAACAACTCTTGCTCGTAGGACCAGAAACTGCATGGGATTCAACTCCGTTTAGGACTGGGAAACAAACGCTAGCTCGCCTTGCAAGAAACACACTCTGCTTTTGAGAAAACAGCACTCTTCTACTCTCCTGTGTTTCCTATAGGGCCAGAACAGTGAGCTTGCTCAGAACAAAAGAACTGTGCTTCCTACACACACGGGGCATATCTAGTTCAACTCTGCTTAGGAAACTGACCAGAACAGTAGCTTCTCTTCAGTCCAATACACTGTACTTGCTGGGAACAGACGCGAGTGCTATTTGCACTGTGTATGGCAATGGGAGCGCAATAGTGACTCTTCTTAGCAGAAAACAACTCTTGCTCATAGGACCACAAACTGCATGGGATTCAACTCCGTTTAGGACTGGGAAACAAACGCTAGCTCGCCTTGCAAGAAACACACTCTGCTTTTGAGAAAACAGCACTCTTCTACTCTCCTGTGTTTCCTATAGGGCCAGAACAGTGAGCTTGCTCAGAACAAAGAAACTGTGCTTCCTACACACACGGGGCATATCTAGTTCAACTCTGCTTAGGAAACTGACCAGAACAGTAGCTTCTCTTCAGTCCAATACACTGTACTTGCTGGGAACAGACGCGAGTGCTATTTGCACTGTGTATGGCAATGGGAGCGCAATAGTGACTCTTCTTAGCAGAAAACAACTCTTGCTCGTAGGACCAGAAACTGCATCGGATTCAACTCCGTTTAGGACTGGGAAACAAACGCTAGCTCGCCTTGCAAGAAACACACTCTGCTTTTGAGAAAACAGCACTCTTCTACTCTCCTGTGTTTCCTATAGGGCCAGAACAGTGAGCTTGCTCAGAACAAAAGAACTGTGCTTCCTACACACACGGGGCATATCTAGTTCAACTCTGCTTAGGAAACTGACCAGAACAGTAGCTTCTCTTCAGTCCAATACACTGTACTTGCTGGGAACAGACGCGAGTGCTATTTGCACTGTGTATGGCAATGGGAGCGCAATAGTGACTCTTCTTAGCAGAAAACAACTCTTGCTCGTAGGACCACAAACTGCATGGGATT
Organism: Peromyscus eremicus; assembly: GCF_949786415.1. Lineage (NCBI taxonomy): Eukaryota > Metazoa > Chordata > Mammalia > Rodentia > Cricetidae > Peromyscus > Peromyscus eremicus. The sequence continues at coordinate 30,592 of NW_026736892.1, read as the reverse complement.
CAACTCCGTTTAGGACTGGGAAACAAACGCTAGCTCGCCTTGCAAGAAACACACTCTGCTTTTGAGAAAACAGCACTCTTCTACTCTCCTGTGTTTCCTATAGGGCCAGAACAGTGAGCTTGCTCAGAACCAAAGAACTGTGCTTCCTACACACACGGGGCATATCTAGTTCAACTCTGCTTAGGAAACTGACCAGAACAGTAGCTTCTCTTCAGTCCAATACACTGTACTTGCTGGGAACAGACGCGAGTGCTATTTGCACTGTGTATGGCAATGGGAGCGCAATAGTGACTCTTCTTAGCAGAAAACAACTCTTGCTCGTAGGACCAGAAACTGCATGGGATTCAACTCCGTTTAGGACTGGGAAACAAACGCTAGCTCGCCTTGCAAGAAACACACTCTGCTTTTGAGAAAACAGCACTCTTCTACTCTCCTGTGTTTCCTATAGGGCCAGAACAGTGAGCTTGCTCAGAACAAAAGAACTGTGCTTCCTACACACACGGGGCATATCTAGTTCAACTCTGCTTAGGAAACTGACCAGAACAGTAGCTTCTCTTCAGTCCAATACACTGTACTTGCTGGGAACAGACGCGAGTGCTATTTGCACTGTGTATGGCAATGGGAGCGCAATAGTGACTCTTCTTAGCAGAAAACAACTCTTGCTCGTAGGACCAGAAACTGCATGGGATTCAACTCCGTTTAGGACTGGGAAACAAACGCTAGCTCGCCTTGCAAGAAACACACTCTGCTTTTGAGAAAACAGCACTCTTCTACTCTCCTGTGTTTCCTATAGGGCCAGAACAGTGAGCTTGCTCAGAACAAAAGAACTGTGCTTCCTACACACACGGGGCATATCTAGTTCAACTCTGCTTAGGAAACTGACCAGAACAGTAGCTTCTCTTCAGTCCAATACACTGTATTGCTGGGAACAGACGCGAGTGCTATTTGCACTGTGTATGGCAATGGGAGCGCAATAGTGACTCTTCTTAGCAGAAAACAACTCTTGCTCGTAGGACCAGAATCTGCATGGGATTCAACTCCGTTTAGGACTGGGAAACAAACGCTAGCTCGCCTTGCAAGAAACACACTCTGCTTTTGAGAAAACAGCACTCTTCTACTCTCCTGTGTTTCCTATAGGGCCAGAACAGTGAGCTTGCTCAGAACAAAAGAACTGTGCTTCCTACACACACGGGGCATATCTAGTTCAACTCTGCTTAGGAAACTGACAAGAACAGTAGCTTCTCTTCAGTCCAATACACTGTACTTGCTGGGAACAGACGCGAGTGCTATTTGCACTGTGTATGGCAATGGGAGCACAATAGTGACTCTTCTTAGCAGAAAACAACTCTTGCTCGTAGGACCAGAAACTGCATGGGATTCAACTCCGTTTAGGACTGGGAAACAAACGCTAGCTCGCCTTGCAAGAAACACACTCTGCTTTTGAGAAAACAGCACTCTTCTACTCTCCTGTGTTTCCTATAGGGCCAGAACAGTGAGCTTGCTCAGAACAAAAGAACTGTGCTTCCTACACACACGGGGCATATCTAGTTCAACTCTGCTTAGGAAACTGACCAGAACAGTAGCTTCTCTTCAGTCCAATACACTGTACTTGCTGGGAACAGACGCGAGTGCTATTTGCACTGTGTATGGCAATGGGAGCGCAATAGTGACTCTTCTTAGCAGAAAACAACTCTTGCTCATAGGACCAGAAACTGCATGGGATTCAACTCCGTTTAGGACTGGGAAACAAACGCTAGCTCGCCTTGCAAGAAACACACTCTGCTTTTGAGAAAACAGCACTCTTCTACTCTCCTGTGTTTCCTATAGGGCCAGAACAGTGAGCTTGCTCAGAACAAAAGAACTGTGCTTCCTACACACACGGGGCATATCTAGTTCAACTCTGCTTAGGAAACTGACCAGAACAGTAGCTTCTCTTCAGTCCAATACACTGTACTTGCTGGGAACAGACGCGAGTGCTATTTGCACTGTGTATGGCAATGGGAGCGCAATAGTGACTCTTCTTAGCAGAAAACAACTCTTGCTCGTAGGACCAGAAACTGCATGGGATTCAACTCCGTTTAGGACTGGGAAACAAACGCTAGCTCGCCTTGCAAGAAACACACTCTGCTTTTGAGAAAACAGCACTCTTCTACTCTCCTGTGTTTCCTATAGGGCCAGAACAGTGAGCTTGCTCAGAACAAAAGAACTGTGCTTCCTACACACACGGGGCATATCTAGTTCAACTCTGCTTAGGAAACTGACAAGAACAGTAGCTTCTCTTCAGTCCAATACACTGTACTTGCTGGGAACAGACGCGAGTGCTATTTGCACTGTGTATGGCAATGGGAGCGCAATAGTGACTCTTCTTAGCAGAAAACAACTCTTGCTCGTAGGACCAGAAACTGCATGGGATTCAACTCCGTTTAGGACTGGGAAACAAACGCTAGCTCGCCTTGCAAGAAACACACTCTGCTTTTGAGAAAACAGCACTCTTCTACTCTCCTGTGTTTCCTATAGGGCCAGAACAGTGAGCTTGCTCAGAACCAAAGAACTGTGCTTCCTACACACACGGGGCATATCTAGTTCAACTCTGCTTAGGAAACTGACCAGAACAGTAGCTTCTCTTCAGTCCAATACACTGTACTTGCTGGGAACAGACGCGAGTGCTGTTTGCACTGTGTATGGCAATGGGAGCGCAATAGTGACTCTTCTTAGCAGAAAACAACTCTTGCTCGTAGGACCAGAAACTGCATGGGATTCAACTCCGTTTAGGACTGGGAAACAAACGCTAGCTCGCCTTGCAAGAAACACACTCTGCTTTTGAGAAAACAGCACTCTTCTACTCTCCTGTGTTTCCTATAGGGCCAGAACAGTGAGCTTGCTCAGAACAAAAGAACTGTGCTTCCTACACACACGGGGCATATCTAGTTCAACTCTGCTTAGGAAACTGAGCAGAACAGTAGCTTCTCTTCAGTCCAATACACTGTACTTGCTGGGAACAGACGCGAGTGCTATTTGCACTGTGTATGGCAATGGGAGCGCAATAGTGACTCTTCTTAGCAGAAAACAACTCTTGCTCGTAGGACCAGAAACTGCATGGGATTCAACTCCGTTTAGGACTGGGAAACAAACGCTAGCTCGCCTTGCAAGAAACACACTCTGCTTTTGAGAAAACAGCACTCTTCTACTCTCCTGTGTTTCCTATAGGGCCAGAACAGTGAGCTTGCTCAGAACAAAAGAACTGTGCTTCCTACACACATGGGGCATATCTAGTTCAACTCTGCTTAGGAAACTGACCAGAACAGTAGCTTCTCTTCAGTCCAATACACTGTACTTGCTGGGAACAGACGCGAGTGCTATTTGCACTGTGTATGGCAATGGGAGCGCAATAGTGACTCTTCTTAGCAGAAAACAACTCTTGCTCGTAGGACCAGAAACTGCATGGGATTCAACTCCGTTTAGGACTGGGAAACAAACGCTAGCTCGCCTTGCAAGAAACACACTCTGCTTTTGAGAAAACAGCACTCTTCTACTCTCCTGTGTTTCCTATAGGGCCAGAACAGTGAGCTTGCTCAGAACAAAAGAACTGTGCTTCCTACACACACGGGGCATATCTAGTTCAACTCTGCTTAGGAAACTGACCAGAACAGTAGCTTCTCTTCAGTCCAATACACTGTACTTGCTGGGAACAGACGCGAGTGCTATTTGCACTGTGTATGGCAATGGGAGCGCAATAGTGACTCTTCTTAGCAGAAAACAACTCTTGCTCATAGGACCACAAACTGCATGGGATTCAACTCCGTTTAGGACTGGGAAACAAACGCTAGCTCGCCTTGCAAGAAACACACTCTGCTTTTGAGAAAACAGCACTCTTCTACTCTCCTGTGTTTCCTATAGGGCCAGAACAGTGAGCTTGCTCAGAACAAAGAAACTGTGCTTCCTACACACACGGGGCATATCTAGTTCAACTCTGCTTAGGAAACTGACCAGAACAGTAGCTTCTCTTCAGTCCAATACACTGTACTTGCTGGGAACAGACGCGAGTGCTATTTGCACTGTGTATGGCAATGGGAGCGCAATAGTGACTCTTCTTAGCAGAAAACAACTCTTGCTCGTAGGACCAGAAACTGCATCGGATTCAACTCCGTTTAGGACTGGGAAACAAACGCTAGCTCGCCTGCAAGAAACACACTCTGCTTTGAGAAAACAGCACTCTTCTACTCTCCTGTGTTTCCTATAGGGCCAGAACAGTGAGCTTGCTCAGAACAAAAGAACTGTGCTTCCTACACACACGGGGCATATCTAGTTCAACTCTGCTTAGGAAACTGACCAGAACAGTAGCTTCTCTTCAGTCCAATACACTGTACTTGCTGGGAACAGACGCGAGTGCTATTTGCACTGTGTATGGCAATGGGAGCGCAATAGTGACTCTTCTTAGCAGAAAACAACTCTTGCTCGTAGGACCACAAACTGCATGGGATTCAACTCCGTTTAGGACTGGGAAACAAAACGCTAGCTCGCCTTGCAAGAAACACACTCTGCTTTGAGAAAACAGCACTCTTCTACTCTCCTGTGTTTCCTATAGGGCCAGAACAGTGAGCTTGCTCAGAACCAAAGAACTGTGCTTCCTACACACACGGGGCATATCTAGTTCAACACTCTGCTTAGGAAACTGACCAGAACAGTAGCTTCTCTTCAGTCCAATACACTGTACTTGCTGGGAACAGACGCGAGTGCTATTTGCACTGTGTATGGCAATGGGAGCGCAATAGTGACTCTTCTTAGCAGAAAACAACTCTTGCTCGTAGGACCAGAAACTGCATGGGATTCAACTCCGTTTAGGACTGGGAAACAAACGCTAGCTCGCCTTGCAAGAAACACACTCTGCTTTTGAGAAAACAGCACTCTTCTACTCTCCTGTGTTTCCTATAGGGCCAGAACAGTGAGCTTGCTCAGAACAAAAGAACTGTGCTTCCTACACACACGGGGCATATCTAGTTCAACTCTGCTTAGGAAACTGACCAGAACAGTAGCTTCTCTTCAGTCCAATACACTGTACTTGCTGGGAACAGACGCGAGTGCTATTTGCACTGTGTATGGCAATGGGAGCGCAATAGTGACTCTTCTTAGCAGAAAACAACTCTTGCTCGTAGGACCAGAAACTGCATGGGATTCAACTCCGTTTAGGACTGGGAAACAAACGCTAGCTCGCCTTGCAAGAAACACACTCTGCTTTTGAGAAAACAGCACTCTTCTACTCTCCTGTGTTTCCTATAGGGCCAGAACAGTGAGCTTGCTCAGAACAAAAGAACTGTGCTTCCTACACACACGGGGCATATCTAGTTCAACTCTGCTTAGGAAACTGACCAGAACAGTAGCTTCTCTTCAGTCCAATACACTGTATTGCTGGGAACAGACGCGAGTGCTATTTGCACTGTGTATGGCAATGGGAGCGCAATAGTGACTCTTCTTAGCAGAAAACAACTCTTGCTCGTAGGACCAGAATCTGCATGGGATTCAACTCCGTTTAGGACTGGGAAACAAACGCTAGCTCGCCTTGCAAGAAACACACTCTGCTTTTGAGAAAACAGCACTCTTCTACTCTCCTGTGTTTCCTATAGGGCCAGAACAGTGAGCTTGCTCAGAACAAAAGAACTGTGCTTCCTACACACACGGGGCATATCTAGTTCAACTCTGCTTAGGAAACTGACAAGAACAGTAGCTTCTCTTCAGTCCAATACACTGTACTTGCTGGGAACAGACGCGAGTGCTATTTGCACTGTGTATGGCAATGGGAGCACAATAGTGACTCTTCTTAGCAGAAAACAACTCTTGCTCGTAGGACCAGAAACTGCATGGGATTCAACTCCGTTTAGGACTGGGAAACAAACGCTAGCTCGCCTTGCAAGAAACACACTCTGCTTTTGAGAAAACAGCACTCTTCTACTCTCCTGTGTTTCCTATAGGGCCAGAACAGTGAGCTTGCTCAGAACAAAAGAACTGTGCTATCTACACACACGGGGCATATCTAGTTCAACTCTGCTTAGGAAACTGACAAGAACAGTAGCTTCTCTTCAGTCCAATACACTGTACTTGCTGGGAACAGACGCGAGTGCTATTTGCACTGTGTATGGCAATGGGAGCGCAATAGTGACTCTTCTTAGCAGAAAACAACTCTTGCTCGTAGGACCAGAAACTGCATGGGATTCAACTCCGTTTAGGACTGGGAAACAAACGCTAGCTCGCCTTGCAAGAAACACACTCTGCTTTTGAGAAAACAGCACTCTTCTACTCTCCTGTGTTTCCTATAGGGCCAGAACAGTGAGCTTGCTCAGAACAAAAGAACTGTGCTTCCTACACACACGGGGCATATCTAGTTCAACTCTGCTTAGGAAACTGACCAGAACAGTAGCTTCTCTTCAGTCCAATACACTGTACTTGCTGGGAACAGACGCGAGTGCTATTTGCACTGTGTATGGCAATGGGAGCGCAATAGTGACTCTTCTTAGCAGAAAACAACTCTTGCTCATAGGACCAGAAACTGCATGGGATTCAACTCCGTTTAGGACTGGGAAACAAACGCTAGCTCGCCTTGCAAGAAACACACTCTGCTTTTGAGAAAACAGCACTCTTCTACTCTCCTGTGTTTCCTATAGGGCCAGAACAGTGAGCTTGCTCAGAACAAAAGAACTGTGCTTCCTACACACACGGGGCATATCTAGTTCAACTCTGCTTAGGAAACTGACCAGAACAGTAGCTTCTCTTCAGTCCAATACACTGTACTTGCTGGGAACAGACGCGAGTGCTATTTGCACTGTGTATGGCAATGGGAGCGCAATAGTGACTCTTCTTAGCAGAAAACAACTCTTGCTCGTAGGACCAGAAACTGCATGGGATTCAACTCCGTTTAGGACTGGGAAACAAACGCTAGCTCGCCTTGCAAGAAACACACTCTGCTTTTGAGAAAACAGCACTCTTCTACTCTCCTGTGTTTCCTATAGGGCCAGAACAGTGAGCTTGCTCAGAACAAAAGAACTGTGCTTCCTACACACACGGGGCATATCTAGTTCAACTCTGCTTAGGAAACTGACAAGAACAGTAGCTTCTCTTCAGTCCAATACACTGTACTTGCTGGGAACAGACGCGAGTGCTATTTGCACTGTGTATGGCAATGGGAGCGCAATAGTGACTCTTCTTAGCAGAAAACAACTCTTGCTCGTAGGACCAGAAACTGCATGGGATTCAACTCCGTTTAGGACTGGGAAACAAACGCTAGCTCGCCTTGCAAGAAACACACTCTGCTTTTGAGAAAACAGCACTCTTCTACTCTCCTGTGTTTCCTATAGGGCCAGAACAGTGAGCTTGCTCAGAACCAAAGAACTGTGCTTCCTACACACACGGGGCATATCTAGTTCAACTCTGCTTAGGAAACTGACCAGAACAGTAGCTTCTCTTCAGTCCAATACACTGTACTTGCTGGGAACAGACGCGAGTGCTGTTTGCACTGTGTATGGCAATGGGAGCGCAATAGTGACTCTTCTTAGCAGAAAACAACTCTTGCTCGTAGGACCAGAAACTGCATGGGATTCAACTCCGTTTAGGACTGGGAAACAAACGCTAGCTCGCCTTGCAAGAAACACACTCTGCTTTTGAGAAAACAGCACTCTTCTACTCTCCTGTGTTTCCTATAGGGCCAGAACAGTGAGCTTGCTCAGAACAAAAGAACTGTGCTTCCTACACACACGGGGCATATCTAGTTCAACTCTGCTTAGGAAACTGAGCAGAACAGTAGCTTCTCTTCAGTCCAATACACTGTACTTGCTGGGAACAGACGCGAGTGCTATTTGCACTGTGTATGGCAATGGGAGCGCAATAGTGACTCTTCTTAGCAGAAAACAACTCTTGCTCGTAGGACCAGAAACTGCATGGGATTCAACTCCGTTTAGGACTGGGAAACAAACGCTAGCTCGCCTTGCAAGAAACACACTCTGCTTTTGAGAAAACAGCACTCTTCTACTCTCCTGTGTTTCCTATAGGGCCAGAACAGTGAGCTTGCTCAGAACCAAAGAACTGTGCTTCCTACACACACAGGGCATATCTAGTTCAACTCTGCTTAGGAAACTGACCAGAACAGTAGCTTCTCTTCAGTCCAATACACTGTACTTGCTGGGAACAGACGCGAGTGCTATTTGCACTGTGTATGGCAATGGGAGCGCAATAGTGACTCTTCTTAGCAGAAAACAACTCTTGCTCGTAGGACCAGAAACTGCATGGGATTCAACTCCGTTTAGGACTGGGAAACAAACGCTAGCTCGCCTTGCAAGAAACACACTCTGCTTTTGAGAAAACAGCACTCTTCTACTCTCCTGTGTTTCCTATAGGGCCAGAACAGTGAGCTTGCTCAGAACAAAAGAACTGTGCTTCCTACACACATGGGGCATATCTAGTTCAACTCTGCTTAGGAAACTGACCAGAACAGTAGCTTCTCTTCAGTCCAATACACTGTACTTGCTGGGAACAGACGCGAGTGCTATTTGCACTGTGTATGGCAATGGGAGCGCAATAGTGACTCTTCTTAGCAGAAAACAACTCTTGCTCGTAGGACCAGAAACTGCATGGGATTCAACTCCGTTTAGGACTGGGAAACAAACGCTAGCTCGCCTTGCAAGAAACACACTCTGCTTTTGAGAAAACAGCACTCTTCTACTCTCCTGTGTTTCCTATAGGGCCAGAACAGTGAGCTTGCTCAGAACAAAAGAACTGTGCTTCCTACACACACGGGGCATATCTAGTTCAACTCTGCTTAGGAAACTGACCAGAACAGTAGCTTCTCTTCAGTCCAATACACTGTACTTGCTGGGAACAGACGCGAGTGCTATTTGCACTGTGTATGGCAATGGGAGCGCAATAGTGACTCTTCTTAGCAGAAAACAACTCTTGCTCATAGGACCACAAACTGCATGGGATTCAACTCCGTTTAGGACTGGGAAACAAACGCTAGCTCGCCTTGCAAGAAACACACTCTGCTTTTGAGAAAACAGCACTCTTCTACTCTCCTGTGTTTCCTATAGGGCCAGAACAGTGAGCTTGCTCAGAACAAAGAAACTGTGCTTCCTACACACACGGGGCATATCTAGTTCAACTCTGCTTAGGAAACTGACCAGAACAGTAGCTTCTCTTCAGTCCAATACACTGTACTTGCTGGGAACAGACGCGAGTGCTATTTGCACTGTGTATGGCAATGGGAGCGCAATAGTGACTCTTCTTAGCAGAAAACAACTCTTGCTCGTAGGACCAGAAACTGCATCGGATTCAACTCCGTTTAGGACTGGGAAACAAACGCTAGCTCGCCTTGCAAGAAACACACTCTGCTTTTGAGAAAACAGCACTCTTCTACTCTCCTGTGTTTCCTATAGGGCCAGAACAGTGAGCTTGCTCAGAACAAAAGAACTGTGCTTCCTACACACACGGGGCATATCTAGTTCAACTCTGCTTAGGAAACTGACCAGAACAGTAGCTTCTCTTCAGTCCAATACACTGTACTTGCTGGGAACAGACGCGAGTGCTATTTGCACTGTGTATGGCAATGGGAGCGCAATAGTGACTCTTCTTAGCAGAAAACAACTCTTGCTCGTAGGACCACAAACTGCATGGGATTCAACTCCGTTTAGGACTGGGAAACAAACGCTAGCTCGCCTTGCAAGAAACACACTCTGCTTTTGAGAAAACAGCACTCTTCTACTCTCCTGTGTTTCCTATAGGGCCAGAACAGTGAGCTTGCTCAGAACCAAAGAACTGTGCTTCCTACACACACGGGGCATATCTAGTTCAACTCTGCTTAGGAAACTGACCAGAACAGTAGCTTCTCTTCAGTCCAATACACTGTACTTGCTGGGAACAGACGCGAGTGCTATTTGCACTGTGTATGGCAATGGGAGCGCAATAGTGACTCTTCTTAGCAGAAAACAACTCTTGCTCGTAGGACCAGAAACTGCATGGGATTCAACTCCGTTTAGGACTGGGAAACAAACGCTAGCTCTCCTTGCAAGAAACACACTCTGCTTTTGAGAAAACAGCACTCTTCTACTCTCCTGTGTTTCCTATAGGGCCAGAACAGTGAGCTTGCTCAGAACAAAAGAACTGTGCTTCCTACACACACGGGGCATATCTAGTTCAACTCTGCTTAGGAAACTGACCAGAACAGTATCTCTTCAGTCCAATACACTGTACTTGCTGGGAACAGACGCGAGTGCTATTTGCACTGTGTATGGCAATGGGAGCGCAATAGTGACTCTTCTTAGCAGAAAACAACTCTTGCTCGTAGGACCAGAAACTGCATGGGATTCAACTCCGTTTAGGACTGGGAAACAAACGCTAGCTCGCCTTGCAAGAAACACACTCTGCTTTTGAGAAAACAGCACTCTTCTACTCTCCTGTGTTTCCTATAGGGCCAGAACAGTGAGCTTGCCCAGAACAAAAGAACTGTGCTTCCTACACACACGGGGCATATCTAGTTCAACTCTGCTTAGGAAACTGACCAGAACAGTAGCTTCTCTTCAGTCCAATACACTGTACTTGCTGGGAACAGACGCGAGTGCTATTTGCACTGTGTATGGCAATGGGAGCGCAATAGTGACTCTTCTTAGCAGAAAACAACTCTTGCTCGTAGGACCAGAAACTGCATGGGATTCAACTCCGTTTAGGACTGGGGAAACAAACGCTAGCTCGCCTTGCAAGAAACACACTCTGCTTTTGAGAAAACAGCACTCTTCTACTCTCCTGTGTTTCCTATAGGGCCAGAACAGTGAGCTTGCCCAGAACAAAAGAACTGTGCTTCCTACACACACGGGGCATATCTAGTTCAACTCTGCTTAGGAAACTGACAAGAACAGTAGCTTCTCTTCAGTCCAATACACTGTACTTGCTGGGAACAGACGCGAGTGCTATTTGCACTGTGTATGGCAATGGGAGCGCAATAGTGACTCTTCTTAGCAGAAAACAACTCTTGCTCGTAGGACCACAAACTGCATGGGATTCAACTCCGTTTAGGACTGGGAAACAAACGTTAGCTCGCCTTGCAAGAAACACACTCTGCTTTTGAGAAAACAGCACTCTTCTACTCTCCTGTGTTTCCTATAGGGCCAGAACAGTGAGCTTGCTCAGAACAAAAGAACTGTGCTTCCTACACACACGGGGCATATCTAGTTCAACTCTGCTTAGGAAACTGACCAGAACAGTAGCTTCTCTTCAGTCCAATACACTGTACTTGCTGGGAACAGACGCGAGTGCTATTTGCACTGTGTATGGCAATGGGAGCGCAATAGTGACTCTTCTTAGCAGAAAACAACTCTTGCTCGTAGGACCACAAACTGCATGGGATTCAACTCCGTTTAGGACTGGGAAACAAACGCTAGCTCGCCTTGCAAGAAACACACTCTGCTTTTGAGAAAAGAGCACTCTTCTACTCTCCTGTGTTTCCTATAGGGCCAGAACAGTGAGCTTGCTCAGAACAAAAGAACTGTGCTTCCTACACACACGGGGCATATCTAGTTCAACTCTGCTTAGGAAACTGACCAGAACAGTAGCTTCTCTTCAGTCCAATACACTGTACTTGCTGGGAACAGACGCGAGTGCTATTTGCACTGTGTATGGCAATGGGAGCGCAATAGTGACTCTTCTTAGCAGAAAACAACTCTTGCTCGTAGGACCACAAACTGCATGGGATTCAACTCCGTTTAGGACTGGGAAACAAACGCTAGCTCGCCTTGCAAGAAACACACTCTGCTTTTGAGAAAACAGCACTCTTCTACTCTCCTGTGTTTCCTATAGGGCCAGAACAGTGAGCTTGCTCAGAACAAAGAAACTGTGCTTCCTACACACACGGGGCATATCTAGTTCAACTCTGCTTAGGAAACTGACCAGAACAGTAGCTTCTCTTCAGTCCAATACACTGTACTTGCTGGGAACAGACGCGAGTGCTATTTGCACTGTGTATGGCAATGGGAGCGCAATAGTGACTCTTCTTAGCAGAAAACAACTCTTGCTCGTAGGACCACAAACTGCATGGGATTCAACTCCGTTTAGGACTGGGAAACAAACGCTAGCTCGCCTTGCAAGAAACACACTCTGCTTTTGAGAAAACAGCACTCTTCTACTCTCCTGTGTTTCCTATAGGGCCAGAACAGTGAGCTTGCTCAGAACCAAAGAACTGTGCTTCCTACACACACGGGGCATATCTAGTTCAACTCTGCTTAGGAAACTGACCAGAACAGTAGCTTCTCTTCAGTCCAATACACTGTACTTGCTGGGAACAGACGCGAGTGCTATTTGCACTGTGTATGGCAATGGGAGCGCAATAGTGACTCTTCTTAGCAGAAAACAACTCTTGCTCGTAGGACCAGAAACTGCATGGGATTCAACTCCGTTTAGGACTGGGAAACAAACGCTAGCTCTCCTTGCAAGAAACACACTCTGCTTTTGAGAAAACAGCACTCTTCTACTCTCCTGTGTTTCCTATAGGGCCAGAACAGTGAGCTTGCTCAGACAAAAGAACTGTGCTTCCTACACACACGGGGCATATCTAGTTCAACTCTGCTTAGGAAACTGACCAGAACAGTAGCTTCTCTTCAGTCCAATACACTGTACTTGCTGGGAACAGACGCGAGTGCTATTTGCACTGTGTATGGCAATGGGAGCGCAATAGTGACTCTTCTTAGCAGAAAACAACTCTTGCTCGTAGGACCAGAAACTGCATGGGGATTCAACTCCGTTTAGGACTGGGAAACAAACGCTAGCTCGCCTTGCAAGAAACACACTCTGCTTTTGAGAAAACAGCACTCTTCTACTCTCCTGTGTTTCCTATAGGGCCAGAACAGTGAGCTTGCCCAGAACAAAAGAACTGTGCTTCCTACACACACGGGGCATATCTAGTTCAACTCTGCTTAGGAAACTGACCAGAACAGTAGCTTCTCTTCAGTCCAATACACTGTACTTGCTGGGAACAGACGCGAGTGCTATTTGCACTGTGTATGGCAATGGGAGCGCAATAGTGACTCTTCTTAGCAGAAAACAACTCTTGCTCGTAGGACCACAAACTGCATGGGATTCAACTCCGTTTAGGACTGGGAAACAAACGCTAGCTCGCCTTGCAAGAAACACACTCTGCTTTTGAGAAAACAGCACTCTTCTACTCTCCTGTGTTTCCTATAGGGCCCAGAACAGTGAGCTTGCCCAGAACAAAAGAACTGTGCTTCCTACACACACGGGGCATATCTAGTTCAACTCTGCTTAGGAAACTGACAAGAACAGTAGCTTCTCTTCAGTCCAATACACTGTACTTGCTGGGAACAGACGCGAGTGCTATTTGCACTGTGTATGGCAATGGGAGCGCAATAGTGACTCTTCTTAGCAGAAAACAAACTCTTGCTCGTAGGACCACAAACTGCATGGGATTCAACTCCGTTTAGGACTGGGAAACAAACGTTAGCTCGCCTTGCAAGAAACACACTCTGCTTTTGAGAAAACAGCACTCTTCTACTCTCCTGTGTTTCCTATAGGGCCAGAACAGTGAGCTTGCTCAGAACAAAAGAACTGTGCTTCCTACACACACGGGGCATATCTAGTTCAACTCTGCTTAGGAAACTGACCAGAACAGTAGCTTCTCTTCAGTCCAATACACTGTACTTGCTGGGAACAGACGCGAGTGCTATTTGCACTGTGTATGGCAATGGGAGCGCAATAGTGACTCTTCTTAGCAGAAAACAACTCTTGCTCGTAGGACCACAAACTGCATGGGATTCAACTCCGTTTAGGACTGGGAAACAAACGCTAGCTCGCCTTGCAAGAAACACACTCTGCTTTTGAGAAAAGAGCACTCTTCTACTCTCCTGTGTTTCCTATAGGGCCAGAACAGTGAGCTTGCTCAGAACAAAAGAACTGTGCTTCCTACACACACGGGGCATATCTAGTTCAACTCTGCTTAGGAAACTGACCAGAACAGTAGCTTCTCTTCAGTCCAATACACTGTACTTGCTGGGAACAGACGCGAGTGCTATTTGCACTGTGTATGGCAATGGGAGCGCAATAGTGACTCTTCTTAGCAGAAAACAACTCTTGCTCGTAGGACCACAAACTGCATGGGATTCAACTCCGTTTAGGACTGGGAAACAAACGCTAGCTGCCTTGCAAGAAACACACTCTGCTTTTGAGAAAACAGCACTCTTCTACTCTCCTGTGTTTCCTATAGGGCCAGAACAGTGAGCTTGCTCAGAACAAAGAAACTGTGCTTCCTACACACACGGGGCATATCTAGTTCAACTCTGCTTAGGAAACTGACCAGAACAGTAGCTTCTCTTCAGTCCAATACACTGTACTTGCTGGGAACAGACGCGAGTGCTATTTGCACTGTGTATGGCAATGGGAGCGCAATAGTGACTCTTCTTAGCAGAAAACAACTCTTGCTCGTAGGACCACAAACTGCATGGGATTCAACTCCGTTTAGGACTGGGAAACAAACGCTAGCTCGCCTTGCAAGAAACACACTCTGCTTTTGAGAAAACAGCACTCTTCTACTCTCCTGTGTTTCCTATAGGGCAAGAACAGTGAGCTTGCTCAGAACAAAAGAACTGTGCTTCCTACACACACGGGGCATATCTAGTTCAACTCTGCTTAGGAAACTGACCAGAACAGTAGCTTCTCTTCAGTCCAATACACTGTACTTGCTGGGAACAGACGCGAGTGCTATTTGCACTGTGTATGGCAATGGGAGCGCAATAGTGACTCTTCTTAGCAGAAAACAACTCTTGCTCGTAGGACCACAAACTGCATGGGATTCAACTCCGTTTAGGACTGGGAAACAAACGCTAGCTCGCCTTGCAAGAAACACACTCTGCTTTTGAGAAAACAGCACTCTTCTACTCTCCTGTGTTTCCTATAGGGCCAGAACAGTGAGCTTGCTCAGAACAAAAGAACTGTGCTTCCTACACACACGGGGCATATCTAGTTCAACTCTGCTTAGGAAACTGACCAGAACAGTAGCTTCTCTTCAGTCCAATACACTGTACTTGCTGGGAACAGACGCGAGTGCTATTTGCACTGTGTATGGCAATGGGAGCGCAATAGTGACTCTTCTTAGCAGAAAACAACTCTTGCTCGTAGGACCAGAAACTGCATGGGATTCAACTCCGTTTAGGACTGGGAAACAAACGCTAGCTCGCCTTGCAAGAAACACACTCTGCTTTTGAGAAAACAGCACTCTTCTACTCTCCTGTGTTTCCTATAGGGCCAGAACAGTGAGCTTGCTCAGAACAAAAGAACTGTGCTTCCTACACACACGGGGCATATCTAGTTCAACTCTGCTTAGGAAACTGACCAGAACAGTAGCTTCTCTTCAGTCCAATACACTGTACTTGCTGGGAACAGACGCGAGTGCTATTTGCACTGTGTATGGCAATGGGAGCGCAATAGTGACTCTTCTTAGCAGAAAACAACTCTTGCTCGTAGGACCAGAAACTGCATGGGATTCAACTCCGTTTAGGACTGGGAAACAAACGCTAGCTCGCCTTGCAAGAAACACACTCTGCTTTTGAGAAAACAGCACTCTTCTACTCTCCTGTGTTTCCTATAGGGCCAGAACAGTGAGCTTGCCCAGAACAAAAGAACTGTGCTTCCTACACACACGGGGCATATCTAGTTCAACTCTGCTTAGGAAACTGACAAGAACAGTAGCTTCTCTTCAGTCCAATACACTGTACTTGCTGGGAACAGACGTGAGTGCTATTTGCACTGTGTATGGCAATGGGAGCGCAATAGTGACTCTTCTTAGCAGAAAACAACTCTTGCTCGTAGGACCACAAACTGCATGGGATTCAACTCCGTTTAGGACTGGGAAACAAACGTTAGCTCGCCTTGCAAGAAACACACTCTGCTTTTGAGAAAACAGCACTCTTCTACTCTCCTGTGTTTCCTATAGGGCCAGAACAGTGAGCTTGCTCAGAACAAAAGAACTGTGCTTCCTACACACACGGGGCATATCTAGTTCAACTCTGCTTAGGAAACTGACCAGAACAGTAGCTTCTCTTCAGTCCAATACACTGTACTTGCTGGGAACAGACGCGAGTGCTATTTGCACTGTGTATGGCAATGGGAGCGCAATAGTGACTCTTCTTAGCAGAAAACAACTCTTGCTCGTAGGACCACAAACTGCATGGGATTCTACTCCGTTTAGGACTGGGAAACAAACGCTAGCTCGCCTTGCAAGAAACACACTCTGCTTTTGAGAAAACAGCACTCTTCTACTCTCCTGTGTTTCCTATAGGGCCAGAACAGTGAGCTTGCTCAGAACCAAAGAACTGTGCTTCCTACACACACGGGGCATATCTAGTTCAACTCTGCTTAGGAAACTGACCAGAACAGTAGCTTCTCTTCAGTCCAATACACTGTACTTGCTGGGAACAGACGCGAGTGCTATTTGCACTGTGTATGGCAATGGGAGCACAATAGTGACTCTTCTTAGCAGAAAACTACTCTTGCTCGTAGGACCAGAAACTGCATGGGATTCAACTCCGTTTAGGACTGGGAAACAAACGCTAGCTCGCCTTGCAAGAAACACACTCTGCTTTTGAGAAAACAGCACTCTTCTACTCTCCTGTGTTTCCTATAGGGCCAGAACAGTGAGCTTGCTCAGAACAAAAGAACTGTGCTTCCTACACACACGGGGCATATCTAGTTCAACTCTGCTTAGGAAACTGACCAGAACAGTAGCTTCTCTTCAGTCCAATACACTGTACTTGCTGGGAACAGACGCGAGTGCTATTTGCACTGTGTATGGCAATGGGAGCGCAATAGTGACTCTTCTTAGCAGAAAACAACTCTTGCTCGTAGGACCACAAACTGCATGGGATTCAACTCCGTTTAGGACTGGGAAACAAACGCTAGCTCGCCTTGCAAGAAACACACTCTGCTTTTGAGAAAACAGCACTCTTCTACTCTCCTGTGTTTCCTATAGGGCCAGAACAGTGAGCTTGCTCAGAACAAAGAAACTGTGCTTCCTACACACACGGGGCATATCTAGTTCAACTCTGCTTAGGAAACTGACCAGAACAGTAGCTTCTCTTCAGTCCAATACACTGTACTTGCTGGGAACAGACGCGAGTGCTATTTGCACTGTGTATGGCAATGGGAGCGCAATAGTGACTCTTCTTAGCAGAAAACAACTCTTGCTCGTAGGACCACAAACTGCATGGGATTCAACTCCGTTTAGGACTGGGAAACAAACGCTAGCTCGCCTTGCAAGAAACACACTCTGCTTTTGAGAAAACAGCACTCTTCTACTCTCCTGTGTTTCCTATAGGGCAAGAACAGTGAGCTTGCTCAGAACAAAAGAACTGTGCTTCCTACACACACGGGGGCATATCTAGTTCAACTCTGCTTAGGAAACTGACCAGAACAGTAGCTTCTCTTCAGTCCAATACACTGTACTTGCTGGGAACAGACGCGAGTGCTATTTGCACTGTGTATGGCAATGGGAGCGCAATAGTGACTCTTCTTAGCAGAAAACAACTCTTGCTCGTAGGACCACAAACTGCATGGGATTCAACTCCGTTTAGGACTGGGAAACAAACGCTAGCTCGCCTTGCAAGAAACACACTCTGCTTTTGAGAAAACAGCACTCTTCTACTCTCCTGTGTTTCCTATAGGGCCAGAACAGTGAGCTTGCTCAGAACAAAAGAACTGTGCTTCCTACACACACGGGGCATATCTAGTTCAACTCTGCTTAGGAAACTGACCAGAACAGTAGCTTCTCTTCAGTCCAATACACTGTACTTGCTGGGAACAGACGCGAGTGCTATTTGCACTGTGTATGGCAATGGGAGCGCAATAGTGACTCTTCTTAGCAGAAAACAACTCTTGCTCGTAGGACCAGAAACTGCATGGGATTCAACTCCGTTTAGGACTGGGAAACAAACGCTAGCTCGCCTTGCAAGAAACACACTCTGCTTTTGAGAAAACAGCACTCTTCTACTCTCCTGTGTTTCCTATAGGGCCAGAACAGTGAGCTTGCTCAGAACAAAAGAACTGTGCTTCCTACACACACGGGGCATATCTAGTTCAACTCTGCTTAGGAAACTGACCAGAACAGTAGCTTCTCTTCAGTCCAATACACTGTACTTGCTGGGAACAGACGCGAGTGCTATTTGCACTGTGTATGGCAATGGGAGCGCAATAGTGACTCTTCTTAGCAGAAAACAACTCTTGCTCGTAGGACCAGAAACTGCATGGGATTCAACTCCGTTTAGGACTGGGAAACAAACGCTAGCTCGCCTTGCAAGAAACACACTCTGCTTTTGAGAAAACAGCACTCTTCTACTCTCCTGTGTTTCCTATAGGGCCAGAACAGTGAGCTTGCCCAGAACAAAAGAACTGTGCTTCCTACACACACGGGGCATATCTAGTTCAACTCTGCTTAGGAAACTGATAAGAACAGTAGCTTCTCTTCAGTCCAATACACTGTACTTGCTGGGAACAGACGCGAGTGCTATTTGCACTGTGTATGGCAATGGGAGCGCAATAGTGACTCTTCTTAGCAGAAAACAACTCTTGCTCGTAGGACCACAAACTGCATGGGATTCAACTCCGTTTAGGACTGGGAAACAAACGTTAGCTCGCCTTGCAAGAAACACACTCTGCTTTTGAGAAAACAGCACTCTTCTACTCTCCTGTGTTTCCTATAGGGCCAGAACAGTGAGCTTGCTCAGAACAAAAGAACTGTGCTTCCTACACACACGGGGCATATCTAGTTCAACTCTGCTTAGGAAACTGACCAGAACAGTAGCTTCTCTTCAGTCCAATACACTGTACTTGCTGGGAACAGACGCGAGTGCTATTTGCACTGTGTATGGCAATGGGAGCGCAATAGTGACTCTTCTTAGCAGAAAACAACTCTTGCTCGTAGGACCACAAACTGCATGGGATTCTACTCCGTTTAGGACTGGGAAACAAACGCTAGCTCGCCTTGCAAGAAACACACTCTGCTTTTGAGAAAACAGCACTCTTCTACTCTCCTGTGTTTCCTATAGGGCCAGAACAGTGAGCTTGCTCAGAACAAAAGAACTGTGCTTCCTACACACACGGGGCATATCTAGTTCAACTCTGCTTAGGAAACTGACCAGAACAGTAGCTTCTCTTCAGTCCAATACACTGTACTTGCTGGGAACAGACGCGAGTGCTATTTGCACTGTGTATGGCAATGGGAGCACAATAGTGACTCTTCTTAGCAGAAAACTACTCTTGCTCGTAGGACCAGAAACTGCATGGGATTCAACTCCGTTTAGGACTGGGAAACAAACGCTAGCTCGCCTTGCAAGAAACACACTCTGCTTTTGAGAAAACAGCACTCTTCTACTCTCCTGTGTTTCCTATAGGGCCAGAACAGTGAGCTTGCTCAGAACCAAAGAACTTGCTTCCTACACACACGGGGCATATCTAGTTCAACTCTGCTTAGGAAACTGACCAGAACAGTAGCTTCTCTTCAGTCCAATACACTGTACTTGCTGGGAACAGACGCGAGTGCTATTTGCACTGTGTATGGCAATGGGAGCGCAATAGTGACTCTTCTTAGCAGAAAACAACTCTTGCTCGTAGGACCAGAAACTGCATGGGATTCAACTCCGTTTAGGACTGGGAAACAAACGCTAGCTCGCCTTGCAAGAAACACACTCTGCTTTTGAGAAAACAGCACTCTTCTACTCTCCTGGGTTTCCTATAGGGCCAGAACAGTGAGCTTGCTCAGAACAAAAGAACTGTGCTTCCTACACACACGGGGCATATCTAGTTCAACTCTGCTTAGGAAACTGACCAGAACAGTAGCTTCTCTTCAGTCCAATACACTGTACTTGCTGGGAACAGACGCGAGTGCTATTTGCACTGTGTATGGCAATGGGAGCGCAATAGTGACTCTTCTTAGCAGAAAACAACTCTTGCTCGTAGGACCAGAAACTGCATGGGATTCAACTCCGTTTAGGACTGGGAAACAAACGCTAGCTCGCCTTGCAAGAAACACACTCTGCTTTTGAGAAAACAGCACTCTTCTACTCTCCTGTGTTTCCTATAGGGCCAGAACAGTGAGCTTGCTCAGAACCAAAGAACTGTGCTTCCTACACACACGGGGCATATCTAGTTCAACTCTGCTTAGGAAACTGACCAGAACAGTAGCTTCTCTTCAGTCCAATACACTGTACTTGCTGGGAACAGACGCGAGTGCTATTTGCACTGTGTATGGCAATGGGAGCGCAATAGTGACTCTTCTTAGCAGAAAACAACTCTTGCTCGTAGGACCACAAACTGCATGGGATTCAACTCCGTTTAGGACTGGGAAACAAACGCTAGCTCGCCTTGCAAGAAACACACACTCTGCTTTTGAGAAAACAGCACTCTTCTACTCTCCTGTGTTTCCTATAGGGCCAGAACAGTGAGCTTGCTCAGAACAAAAGAACTGTGCTTCCTACACACACAGGGCATATCTAGTTCAACTCTGCTTAGGAAACTGACCAGAACAGTAGCTTCTCTTCAGTCCAATACACTGTACTTGCTGGGAACAGACGCGAGTGCTATTTGCACTGTGTATGGCAATGGGAGCGCAATAGTGACTCTTCTTAGCAGAAAACAACTCTTGCTCGTAGGACCAGAAACTGCATGGGATTCAACTCCGTTTAGGACTGGGAAACAAACGCTAGCTCTCCTTGCAAGAAACACACTCTGCTTTTGAGAAAACAGCACTCTTCTACTCTCCTGTGTTTCCTATAGGGCCAGAACAGTGAGCTTGCTCAGAACAAAAGAACTGTGCTTCCTACACACACGGGGCATATCTAGTTCAACTCTGCTTAGGAAACTGACCAGAACAGTAGCTTCTCTTCAGTCCAATACACTGTACTTGCTGGGAACAGACGCGAGTGCTATTTGCACTGTGTATGGCAATGGGAGCGCAATAGTGACTCTTCTTAGCAGAAAACAACTCTTGCTCGTAGGACCAGAAACTGCATGGGATTCAACTCCGTTTAGGACTGGGAAACAAACGCTAGCTCGCCTTGCAAGAAACACACTCTGCTTTTGAGAAAACAGCACTCTTCTACTCTCCTGTGTTTCCTATAGGGCCAGAACAGTGAGCTTGCTCAGAACCAAAGAACTGTGCTTCCTACACACACGGGGCATATCTAGTTCAACTCTGCTTAGGAAACTGACCAGAACAGTAGCTTCTCTTCAGTCCAATACACTGTACTTGCTGGGAACAGACGCGAGTGCTATTTGCACTGTGTATGGCAATGGGAGCGCAATAGTGACTCTTCTTAGCAGAAAACAACTCTTGCTCGTAGGACCAGAAACTGCATGGGATTCAACTCCGTTTAGGACTGGGAAACAAACGCTAGCTCGCCTTGCAAGAAACACACTCTGCTTTTGAGAAAACAGCACTCTTCTACTCTCCTGTGTTTCCTATAGGGCCAGAACAGTGAGCTTGCTCAGAACAAAAGAACTGTGCTTCCTACACACACGGGGCATATCTAGTTCAACTCTGCTTAGGAAACTGACCAGAACAGTAGCTTCTCTTCAGTCCAATACACTGTACTTGCTGGGAACAGACGCAAGTGCTATTTGCACTGTGTATGGCAATGGGAGCGCAATAGTGACTCTTCTTAGCAGAAAACAACTCTTGCTCGTAGGACCAGAAACTGCATGGGATTCAACTCCGTTTAGGACTGGGAAACAAACGCTAGCTCGCCTTGCAAGAAACACACTCTGCTTTTGAGAAAACAGCACTCTTCTACTCTCCTGTGTTTCCTATAGGGCCAGAACAGTGAGCTTGCCCAGAACAAAAGAACTGTGCTTCCTACACACACGGGGCATATCTAGTTCAACTCTGCTTAGGAAACTGACCAGAACAGTAGCTTCTCTTCAGTCCAATACACTGTACTTGCTGGGAACAGACGCGAGTGCTATTTGCACTGTGTATGGCAATGGGAGCGCAATAGTGACTCTTCTTAGCAGAAAACAACTCTTGCTCGTAGGACCAGAAACTGCATGGGATTCAACTCCGTTTAGGACTGGGAAACAAACGCTAGCTCGCCTTGCAAGAAACACACTCTGCTTTTGAGAAAACAGCACTCTTCTACTCTCCTGTGTTTCCTATAGGGCCAGAACAGTGAGTTTGCTCAGAACCAAAGAACTGTGCTTCCTACACACACGGGGCATATCTAGTTCAACTCTGCTTAGGAAACTGACCAGAACAGTAGCTTCTCTTCAGTCCAATACACTGTACTTGCTGGGAACAGACGCGAGTGCTATTTGCACTGTGTATGGCAATGGGAGCGCAATAGTGACTCTTCTTAGCAGAAAACAACTCTTGCTCGTAGGACCAGAAACTGCATGGGATTCAACTCCGTTTAGGACTGGGAAACAAACGCTAGCTCGCCTTGCAAGAAACACACTCTGCTTTTGAGAAAACAGCACTCTTCTACTCTCCTGTGTTTCCTAAAGGGCCAGAACAGTGAGCTTGCTCAGAACCAAAGAACTGTGCTTCCTACACACACGGGGCATATCTAGTTCAACTCTGCTTAGGAAACTGACCAGAACAGTAGCTTCTCTTCAGTCCAATACACTGTACTTGCTGGGAACAGACGCGAGTGCTATTTGCACTGTGTATGGCAATGGGAGCGCAATAGTGACTCTTCTTAGCAGAAAACAACTCTTGCTCGTAGGACCAGAAACTGCATGGGATTCAACTCCGTTTAGGACTGGGAAACAAACGCTAGCTCTCCTTGCAAGAAACACACTCTGCTTTTGAGAAAACAGCACTCTTCTACTCTCCTGTGTTTCCTATAGGGCCAGAACAGTGAGCTTGCTCAGAACAAAAGAACTGTGCTTCCTACACACACGGGGCATATCTAGTTCAACTCTGCTTAGGAAACTGACCAGAACAGTAGCTTCTCTTCAGTCCAATACACTGTACTTGCTGGGAACAGACGCGAGTGCTATTTGCACTGTGTATGGCAATGGGAGCGCAATAGTGACTCTTCTTAGCAGAAAACAACTCTTGCTCGTAGGACCAGAAACTGCATGGGATTCAACTCCGTTTAGGACTGGGAAACAAACGCTAGCTCGCCTTGCAAGAAACACACTCTGCTTTTGAGAAAACAGCACTCTTCTACTCTCCTGTGTTTCCTATAGGGCCAGAACAGTGAGCTTGCTCAGAACCAAAGAACTGTGCTTCCTACACACACGGGGCATATCTAGTTCAACTCTGCTTAGGAAACTGACCAGAACAGTAGCTTCTCTTCAGTCCAATACACTGTACTTGCTGGGAACAGACGCGAGTGCTATTTGCACTGTGTATGGCAATTGGGAGCGCAATAGTGACTCTTCTTAGCAGAAAACAACTCTTGCTCGTAGGACCAGAAACTGCATGGGATTCAACTCCGTTTAGGACTGGGAAACAAACGCTAGCTCGCCTTGCAAGAAACACACTCTGCTTTTGAGAAAACAGCACTCTTCTACTCTCCCTGTGTTTCCTATAGGGCCAGAACAGTGAGCTTGCTCAGAAACAAAAGAACTGTGCTTCCTACACACACGGGGCATATCTAGTTCAACTCTGCTTAGGAAACTGACCAGAACAGTAGCTTCTCTTCAGTCCAATACACTGTACTTGCTGGGAACAGACGCGAGTGCTATTTGCACTGTGTATGGCAATGGGAGCGCAATAGTGACTCTTCTTAGCAGAAAACAACTCTTGCTCGTAGGACCACAAACTGCATGGGATTCAACTCCGTTTAGGACTGGGAAACAAACGCTAGCTCGCCTTGCAAGAAACACACTCTGCTTTTGAGAAAACAGCACTCTTCTACTCTCCTGTGTTTCCTAAAGGGCCAGAACAGTGAGCTTGCTCAGAACCAAAGAACTGTGCTTCCTACACACACGGGGCATATCTAGTTCAACTCTGCTTAGGAAACTGACCAGAACAGTAGCTTCTCTTCAGTCCAATACACTGTACTTGCTGGGAACAGACGCGACGTGCTATTTGCACTGTGTATGGCAATGGGAGCGCAATAGTGACTCTTCTTAGCAGAAAACAACTCTTGCTCGTAGGACCAGAAACTGCATGGGATTCAACTCCGTTTAGGACTGGGAAACAAACGCTAGCTCGCCTTGCAAGAAACACACTCTGCTTTTGAGAAAACAGCACTCTTCTACTCTCCTGTGTTTCCTATAGGGCCAGAACAGTGAGCTTGCTCAGAACAAAAGAACTGTGCTTCCTACACACACAGGGCATATCTAGTTCAACTCTGCTTAGGAAACTGACAAGAACAGTAGCTTCTCTTCAGTCCAATACACTGTACTTGCTGGGAACAGACGCGAGTGCTATTTGCACTGTGTATGGCAATGGGAGCGCAATAGTGACTCTTCTTAGCAGAAAACAACTCTTGCTCGTAGGACCAGAAACTGCATGGGATTCAACTCCGTTTAGGACTGGGAAACAAACGCTAGCTCGCCTTGCAAGAAACACACTCTGCTTTTGAGAAAACAGCACTCTTCTACTCTCCTGTGTTTCCTATAGGGCCAGAACAGTGAGCTTGCTCAGAACAAAAGAACTGTGCTTCCTACACACACAGGGCATATCTAGTTCAACTCTGCTTAGGAAAACTGACCAGAACAGTAGCTTCTCTTCAGTCCAATACACTGTACTTGCTGGGAACAGGACGCGAGTGCTATTTGCACTGTGTATGGCAATGGAGCGCAATAGTGACTCTTCTTAGCAGAAAACAACTCTTGCTCGTAGGACCACAAACTGCATGGGATTCAACTCCGTTTAGGACTGGGAAACAAACGCTAGCTCGCCTTGCAAGAAACACACTCTGCTTTTGAGAAAACAGCACTCTTCTACTCTCCTGTGTTTCCTATAGGGCCAGAACAGTGAGCTTGCTCCAGAACAAAAGAACTGTGCTTCCTACACACACGGGGCATATCTAGTTCAACTCTGCTTAGGAAACTGACCAGAACAGTAGCTTCTCTTCAGTCCAATACACTGTACTTGCTGGGAACAGACGCGAGTGCTATTTGCACTGTGTATGGCAATGGGAGCGCAATAGTGACTCTTCTTAGCAGAAAACAACTCTTGCTCGTAGGACCAGAAACTGCATGGGATTCAACTCCGTTTAGGACTGGGAAACAAACGCTAGCTCGCCTTGCAAGAAACACACTCTGCTTTTGAGAAAACAGCACTCTTCTACTCTCCTGTGTTTCCTATAGGGCCAGAACAGTGAGCTTGCTCAGAACAAAAGAACTGTGCTTCCTACACACACGGGGCATATCTAGTTCAACTCTACTTAGGAAACTGACCAGAACAGTAGCTTCTCTTCAGTCCAATACACTGTACTTGCTGGGAACAGACGCGAGTGCTATTTGCACTGTGTATGGCAATGGGGAGCGCAATAGTGACTCTTCTTAGCAGAAAACAACTCTTGCTCGTAGGGACCAGAAACTGCATGGGATTCAACTCCGTTTAGGACTGGGAAACAAACGCTAGCTCGCCTTGCAAGAAACACACTGTGCTTTTGAGAAAACAGCACTCTTCTACTCTCCTGTGTTTCCTATAGGGCCAGAACAGTGAGCTTGCCCAGAACAAAAGAACTGTGCTTCCTACACACACGGGGCATATCTAGTTCAACTCTGCTTAGGAAACTGACCAGAACAGTAGCTTCTCTTCAGTCCAATACACTGTACTTGCTGGGAACAGACGCGAGTGCTATTTGCACTGTGTATGGCAATGGGAGCGGCAATAGTGACTCTTCTTAGCAGAAAACAACTCTTGCTCGTAGGACCACAAACTGCATGGGATTCAACTCCGTTTAGGACTGGGAAACAAACGCTAGCTCGCCTTGCAAGAAACACACTCTGCTTTTGAGGAAAACAGCACTCTTCTACTCTCCTGTGTTTCCTATAGGGCCAGAACAGTGAGCTTGCTCAGAACAAAAGAACTGTGCTTCCTACACACACGGGGCATATCTAGTTCAACTCTGCTTAGGAAACTGACCAGAACAGTAGCTTCTCTTCAGTCCAATACACTGTACTTGCTGGGAACAGACGCGAGTGCTATTTGCACTGTGTATGGCAATGGGAGCGCAATAGTGACTCTTCTTAGCAGAAAACAACTCTTGCTCGTAGGACCAGAAACTGCATGGGATTCAACTCCGTTTAGGACTGGGAAACAAACGCTAGCTCGCCTTGCAAGAAACACACTCTGCTTTTGAGAAAACAGCACTCTTCTACTCTCCTGTGTTTCCTATAGGGCCAGAACAGTGAGCTTGCTCAGAACAAAAGAACTGTGCTTCCTACACACATGGGGCATATCTAGTTCAACTCTGCTTAGGAAACTGACCAGAACAGTAGCTTCTCTTCAGTCCAATACACTGTACTTGCTGGGAACAGACGCCGAGTGCTATTTGCACTGTGTATGGCAATGGGAGCGCAATAGTGACTCTTCATAGCAGAAAACAACTCTTGCTCCCTAGGACCACAAAACAGCATGGGATTCAACTCCGTTTAGGACTGGGAAACAAACGCTAGCTCGCCTTGCAAGAAACACACTCTGCTTTTGAGAAACAGCACTCTTCTACTCTCCTGTGTTTCCTATAGGGCCAGAACAGTGAGCTTGCTCAGAACAAAGAAACTGTGCTTCCTACACACACGGGGCATATCTAGTTCAACTCTGCTTAGGAAACTGACCAGAACAGTAGCTTCTCTTCAGTCCAATACACTGTACTTGCTGGGAACAGACGCGAGTGCTATTTGCACTGTGTATGGCAATGGGAGCGCAATAGTGACCTCTTCTTAGCAGAAAACAACTCTTGCTCGTAGGACCACAAACTGCATGGGATTCAACTCCGTTTAGGACTGGGAAACAAACGCTAGCTCGCCTTGCAAGAAACACACTCTGCTTTTGAGAAAACAGCACTCTTCTACTCTCCTGTGTTTCCTATAGGGCCAGAACAGTGAGCTTGCTCAGAACAAAAGAACTGTGCTTCCTACACACACGGGGCATATCTAGTTCAACTCTGCTTAGGAAACTGACCAGAACAGTAGCTTCTCTTCAGTCCAATACACTGTACTTGCTGGGAACAGACGCGAGTGCTATTTGCACTGTGTATGGCAATGGGAGCGCAATAGTGACTCTTCTTAGCAGAAAACAACTCTTGCTCGTAGGACCAGAAACTGCATGGGATTCAACTCCGTTTAGGACTGGGAAACAAACGCTAGCTCGCCTTGCAAGAAACACACTCTGCTTTTGAGAAAACAGCACTCTTCTACTCTCCTGTGTTTCCTATAGGGCCAGAACAGTGAGCTTGCTCAGAACAAAAGAACTGTGCTTCCTACACACATGGGGCATATCTAGTTCAACTCTGCTTAGGAAACTGACCAGAACAGTAGCTTCTCTTCAGTCCAATACACTGTACTTGCTGGGAACAGACGCGAGTGCTATTTGCACTGTGGTATGGCAATGGCCGAGCGGCAATAGTGACTCTTCTTAGCAGAAAACAACTCTTGCTCCTAGGACCACAAACAGCATGGGATTCAACTCCGTTTAGGACTGGGAAACAAACGCTAGCTCGCCTTGCAAGAAACACACTCTGCTTTTGAGAAAACAGCACTCTTCTACTCTCCTGTGTTTCCTATAGGGCCAGAACAGTGAGCTTGCTCAGAACAAAGAAACTGTGCTTCCTACACACACGTGGCATATCTAGTTCAACTCTGCTTAGGAAACTGACCAGAACAGTAGCTTCTCTTCAGTCCAATACACTGTACTTGCTGGGAACAGACGCGAGTGCTATTTGCACTGTGTATGGCAATGGGGAGCGCAATAGTGACTCTTCTTAGCAGAAAACAACTCTTGCTCGTAGGACCAGAAACTGCATCGGATTCAACTCCGTTTAGGACTGGGAAACAAACGCTAGCTCGCCTTGCAAGAAACACACTCTGCTTTTGAGAAAACAGCACTCTTCTACTCTCCTGTGTTTCCTATAGGGCCAGAACAGTGAGCTTGCTCAGAACAAAAGAACTGTGCTTCCTACACACACGGGGCATATCTAGTTCAACTCTGCTTAGGAAACTGACCAGAACAGTAGCTTCTCTTCAGTCCAATACACTGTACTTGCTGGGAACAGACGCGAGTGCTATTTGCACTGTGTATGGCAATGCGAGCGCAATAGTGACTCTTCTTAGCAGAAAACAACTCTTGCTCGTAGGACCAGAAACTGCATGGGATTCAACTCCGTTTAGGACTGGGAAACAAACGCTAGCTCGCCTTGCAAGAAACACACTCTGCTTTTGAGAAAACAGCACTCTTCTACTCTCCTGTGTTTCCTATAGGGCCAGAACAGTGAGCTTGCTCAGAACCAAAGAACTGTGCTTCCTACACCACGGGGCATATCTAGTTCAACTCTGCTTAGGAAACTGACCAGAACAGTAGCTTCTCTTCAGTCCAATACACTGTACTTGCTGGGAACAGACGCGAGTGCTATTTGCACTGTGTATGGCAATGGCGGAGCGCAATAGTGACTCTTCTTAGCAGAAAACAACTCTTGCTCGTAGGACCAGAAACTGCATGGGATTCAACTCCGTTTAGGACTGGGAAACAAACGCTAGCTCGCCTTGCAAGAAACACACTCTGCTTTTGAGAAAACAGCACTCTTCTACTCTCCTGTGTTTCCTATAGGGCCAGAACAGTGAGCTTGCTCAGAACAAAAGAACTGTGCTTCCTACACACACGGGGCATATCTAGTTCAACTCTGCTTAGGAAACTGACCAGAACAGTAGCTTCTCTTCAGTCCAATACACTGTACTTGCTGGGAACAGACGCGAGTGCTATTTGCACTGTGTATGGCAATGGGGAGCGCAATAGTGACTCTTCTTAGCAGAAAACAACTCTTGCTCGTAGGACCAGAAACTGCATGGGATTCAACTCCGTTTAGGACTGGGAAACAAACGCTAGCTCGCCTTGCAAGAAACACACTCTGCTTTGAGAAAACAGCACTCTTCTACTCTCCTGTGTTTCCTATAGGGCCAGAACAGTGAGCTTGCCCAGAACAAAAGAACTGTGCTTCCTACACACACGGGGCATATCTAGTTCAACTCTGCTTAGGAAACTGACCAGAACAGTAGCTTCTCTTCAGTCCAATACACTGTACTTGCTGGGAACAGACGCGAGTGCTATTTGCACTGTGTATGGCAATGGGAGCGCAATAGTGACTCTTCTTAGCAGAAAACAACTCTTGCTCGTAGGACCAGAAACTGCATGGGATTCAACTCCGTTTAGGACTGGGAAACAAACGCTAGCTCGCCTTGCAAGAAACACACTCTGCTTTTGAGAAAACAGCACTCTTCTACTCTCCTGTGTTTCCTATAGGGCCAGAACAGTGAGCTTGCTCAGAACCAAAAGAACTGTGCTTCCTACACACACGGGGCATATCTAGTTCAACTCTGCTTAGGAAACTGACCAGAACAGTAGCTTCTCTTCAGTCCAATACACTGTACTTGCTGGGAACAGACGCGAGTGCTATTTGCACTGTGTATGGCAATGGGAGCGCAATAGTGACTCTTCTTAGCAGAAAACAACTCTTGCTCGTAGGACCAGAAACTGCATGGGATTCAACTCCGTTTAGGACTGGGAAACAAACGCTAGCTCGCCTTGCAAGAAACACACTCTGCTTTTGAGAAAACAGCACTCTTCTACTCTCCTGTGTTTCCTATAGGGCCAGAACAGTGAGCTTGCCCAGAACAAAAAGAACTGTGCTTCCTACACACACGGGGCATATCTAGTTCAACTCTGCTTAGGAAACTGACCAGAACAGTAGCTTCTCTTCAGTCCAATACACTGTACTTGCTGGGAACAGACGCGAGTGCTATTTGCACTGTGTATGGCAATGGGAGCACAATAGTGACTCTTCTTAGCAGAAAACAACTCTTGCTCGTAGGACCAGAAACTGCATGGGATTCAACTCCGTTTAGGACTGGGAAACAAACGCTAGCTCGCCTTGCAAGAAACACACTCTGCTTTTGAGAAAACAGCACTCTTCTACTCTCCTGTGTTTCCTATAGGGCCAGAACAGTGAGCTTGCTCAGAACCAAAGAACTGTGCTTCCTACACACACGGGGCATATCTAGTTCAACTCTGCTTAGGAAACTGACCAGAACAGTAGCTTCTCTTCAGTCCAATACACTGTACTTGCTGGGAACAGACGCGAGTGCTATTTGCACTGTGTATGGCAATGGGAGCGCAATAGTGACTCTTCTTAGCAGAAAACAACTCTTGCTCGTAGGACCAGAAACTGCATGGGATTCAACTCCGTTTAGGACTGGGAAACAAACGCTAGCTCGCCTTGCAAGAAACACACTCTGCTTTTGAGAAAACAGCACTCTTCTACTCTCCTGTGTTTCCTAAGGGCCAGAACAGTGAGCTTGCTCAGAACCAAAGAACTGTGCTTCCTACACACACGGGGCATATCTAGTTCAACTCTGCTTAGGAAACTGACCAGAACAGTAGCTTCTCTTC
>NW_026736891.1:0-56285 GCF_949786415.1 Peromyscus eremicus | reverse complement strand
TCAACTCCATTTAGAACTGGGAAACAAACACTAGCTCGCCTTACAAGAAACACACTCTGCTTTGAGAAAAGAGCACTCTTCTACTCTATTGTGTTTCCTATAGGGCCAGAACAGTGAGCTTGCTCAGAACAAAAGAACTGTGCTTCCTAGACACACGGGCCATGTCTAGTTCAATTCTGCTTAGGAAACTGACAAGAACAGTAGATCCTCTTCAGTCCAATACACTGTACATGCTGCTAACAGACGCTAGTGCTATTTGCCCTGTGTATGACAATGGGAGCGCAATAGTGACTCTTCTTAGCAGAAAACAACTCTTGCTCGTAGGACCAGAAACAGCATGAGAATTAACTCCATTTAGGACTGGGAAACAAACACTAGCTCGCCTTACAAGAAACACACTCTGCTTTTGAGAAAAGAGCACTCTTCTACTCTACTTTTTTTCCTATGGGGTCCGAACAGTGAGCTTGCTCAGAACAAAAGAACTGTGCTTCCTACACACACACAGGCCATAACTAGTTCAACTCTGCGTAGGAAACTGACAAGATCAATAGCTCCTCTTCAGTCCAATACACTGTACTTGCTGGGAACGGACGCGAGTGCTATTTTCACTGTCTATGGAAATGGGAGCACAATGGTGACTTTCCTTACCAGAAAACAACTCTTGCTGGTAGGAGCAGAAACTGCATGGAATTCAACTCCATTTAGGACTGGGAAACAAACAGTAGCTCGCCTTAAAAGAAACACACTCTGCTTGAGAAAAGAGCACGCTTCTACTCTATTGTGTTTCCTATGGAGTCCAAACAGTGAGCTTGCTTTGAACAAAAGAACTGTGCTTCCTACACACACGGGCCATATCTAGTTCAACTCTTCTTAGGAAACTGACAAGAACAGTAGCTCTTCTTCATTCCAATACACTGTTCTAGCTGGGAACAGAAGCGAGTGCTATTTGCACTGTGTATGGCAAAGGGAGAGCAATAGTGATTTTCCTTACCAGAAAACAACTCTTGCTCGTAGGACCAAAAACTGCAAGGTGTCTCAACTCCTTTTAGGACTGGGAAACAAATGATAGCTCGCCTTACAAGAAACACACTCTGCTTTTGAGAAAAGAGCACTCTTCTACTGTACTGTGTTTCCTAAGTTTTCCGAACAGTGAGCTTGTTCAGAACAAAAGAACTGTGCTTCCTACACACGGGCCATATCTAGTTCAACTCTGCTTAGGAAACTGAAAAGAACAGTAGCTCCTCTTCAGTCCAATACACTGTATTTGCTGGGAACAGACGCGTGTGCTATTTGCACTGTGTATGGCAATGGAAGCGCAATAGTGACTTTCCTTACCAGAAAACAACTCTTGCTTGTAGGACCAGAAAGTGCATGGGATTCAACTTCATTTCTGACTGGGAAACCAACACTAGCTCTCCTTACAAGAAACACACTCTGCTTTTGACAAAAGAGCACTCTTCTACTCTACTGTGTTTCCTATGGGGTCCGAACAGTGAGCTTGCTCAGAACAAAAGAACTGTGCTTTCTACACACACGGGCCATATCTAATTCAACTCTGCTTAGGAAACTGACAAGATCAGTAGCTCCTCTTCAGTCCAATAGACTGTACTTGCTGGGAACAGACGCCAGTGCTATTTGCACTGTGTATGGTAAAGGGAACTCAATAGTGACTTTCCTTACCAGAACACAACTGTTGCTCATACGACTGAAAACTGCATGTGATTCAACTCCATTTAGAACTGGGAAATAAATGCTAGCTCGCCTTACAAGAAACACACTCTGCTTTTGAGAAAAGAGCACTCTTCTACTCTACTGTGTTTCCTATGGGGTCCGAACAGTGAGCTTCCTCAGAACAAAAGAACTGTGCTTCCTACACACACGGCCATATCTAGTTCAATTCTGCTTAAGATCCTGACAAGAACAGTAGATTCCCTTCAGTCCAATACACTTTACATGCTGGGAACAGACGCGAGTGCTATTTGCCCTGTGCATGACAATGGGAGCACAATAGTGACTCTTCTTACCAGAAAACAACTCTTGCTCGTAGAACCAGAAACTGCATGTGATTCAACACCCCTTAGGACTGGGAAACAATCGCTAGCTCGCCTTACAAGAACCACACTCTGCTTTTGAGAAAAGAGCACTCTTCTACTCTACTGTGTTTCCTATGGAGTCTGAACAGTGAGCTTGCTTTGAACAAAAGAACTGTGCTTCCTACATACACGGGCCATATCTAGTTCAACTCTACTTAGGAAACTGACAAGAACAGTAGCTCCTCTTCAGTCCAATACAATGTACTAGCTGGGAACAGACGCGAGTGCTATTTGCACTGTGTATGGCAAAGGGAGCACAATAGTGACTTTCCTTACCAGAAAACACCTCTTGCTCATAGGACCAAAAACTGCATGTGTCTCAACTTCTTTTAGGACTGGGAAACAAATGCTAGCTCGCCTTACAAGAAACACACTCTGCTTTTGAGAAAAGAGCACTCTTATACTCTACTGTTTTTCCTATATGGCACAACAGTGAGCTTGCTCAGAACAAAAGAAGTGTGCTTGCTACACACACGGCCATATCTAGTTAAATTCTGCTTAAAAAACTGACAAGAACAGTAGCTCCTCTTCAGTCCAATACACTGTACTTGCTGGGAACAGACGCTTGTGCTATTTGCCCTGTGTATGACAATGGGAGCGCAATAGTGACTCTTCTTACCAGAAAACAACTCTTGCTCGTAGGACCAGAAACTGCATGGGATTCAACTCCATTTAGGACTGGGAAACAAACGCTAGCTCACCTTACAAGAAACACACTCTGCTTTTGAGAAAAGAGCACTCTTCTACTCTACTGTGTTTCCTATGGGGTCTGAACAGTGAGCTTGCTTTGAACAAAAGAACTGTGCTTCCTACATACACGGGCCATATCTAGTTCAACTCTACTTAGGAAACTGACAAGAACAGTAGCTCCTCTTCAGTCCAATACACTGTACTAGCTGGGAACAGACGCGAGTGCTATTTGCACTGTGTATGGCAAAGGGAGCACAATAGTGACTTTCCTTACCAGAACACAACTCTTGCTCGTAGGACCGAAAAATGCATGTGATTCAACTCCATTTAGAACTGGGAAATAAACGCTAGCTCGCCTTACAAGAAACAGACTCTGCTTTTGAGAAAAGAGCACTCTTCTACTCTACTGTGTTTCCTATATGGCCAGAACAGTGAGCTTGCTCAGAACAAAAGAACTGTGCTTCCTACACACAAGGCCATATCTAGATCAATTCTGCTTAGGAACCTGACCAGAAGAGTAGATTCTTTTCAGTCCAATACACTTTACATGCTGGGAACAGACGCGAGTGCTATTTGCCCTGTGCATGACAATGGGAGCCTAACAGTGACTCTTCTTACCAGAAAATAACTCTTGCTCCTAGGACCAAAAACTGCATGTGATTCAACTCCTTTTAGGACTGGGAAACAAATGCTAGCTCGCCTTAAAAGAAAAACACTTTGCTTTTGAGAAAAGACACTCTTCTACTCTACTGTGTTTCCTATGTGATCCTAACAGTGAGCTTGCTGAGAACAAAAGAACTGTGCTTCCTACACACAAGGGCCATATATAGTTCAACTCTGCTTAGCAAACTGACAAGGAGAGTAGCTCCTGTTCAGTCCAATACACTGTAAATGCTGGGAAGAGTTGCCAGTGCTATTTGCCCTGTGTATGACAATGGGAACGCAATAGTGACTCTACTTTCTAGAAAACAACTCTTGCTCATAGGACCAGAAACTTCATGTGATTCAACTCCTTTTAGGACTGGGAAACAAACGCTAGCTCGCCTTACAAGAAACACACTCTGCTTTTGAGAAAAGAGCACTCTTCTACTCTACTTTTTTTCCTATGGGGTCTGAACAGTGAGCTTGCTCAGAACAAAAGAACTGTGCTTCCTACATACACGGGCCATATCCAGTTCAACTCTGCTTATGAAACTGACAAGATCAGTAGCTCCTCTTCAGTCCAATACACTGTACTTGCTGGGAACAGACGCAAGTGCTATTTGCACTGTCTACGGCAATGGGAGCGCAATAGTGACTTTCCTTACCAGAAAACAACTCTTGCTCATAGGAACAGAAACTGCATGGGATTCAACTCCATTTAGGACTGGGAAACAAACCCTAGCTCGCCTTACGAGAAACACACTCTGCTTTTGAGAAAAGAGCACTCTTCTACTCAACACTGTTTCCTATGGTGTCCGAACAGTGAGCTTGCTCAGAACAAAAGAACTGTGCTTCCTACATACACGGGCCATATCTAGTTCAACTCTTCTTAGGAAACGGACAAGAACAGTAGCTCCTCTTCAGTCCAATACACTGTACTTGCTGGGAACAGACGCGAGTGCTATTTGCACTGTGTATGGCAAAGGTAGTGCAATAGTGACTTTCCTTACCAGAAACCAACTCTTGCTCATAGGACCAAAAACTGCATGTGTCTCAACTCCTTTTAGGACTGGGAAACAAATGCTAGCTCGCCTTACAAGGAACACACTCTGCTTTTGAGAAAAGAGCACTCTTCTACTCTACTTTTTTTCCTATGGGGTCCGAACAGTGAGCTTGCTCAGAACAAAAGAACTGTGCTTCCTACACACACGGGCCATATCTAATTCAAATCTGCTTAGGAAACTGACAAGAACAGTAGCTCCTCTTCAGTCCAATACACTGTACTTGCTGGAAACAGACGCGAGTGCTATTTGAACTGTGTATGGTAATGGGAACTCAATAGTGACTTTCCTTACCAGAAAACAGCTCTTGCTCGTAGGACCGAAAACTGCATGTGATTCAACTCCATTTAGAACTGGGAAACAAACACTAGCTCGCCTTACAAGAAACACACTCTGCTTTTGAGAAAAGAGCACTCTTCTACTCTATTGTGTTTCCTATAGGGCCAGAACAGTGAGCTTGCTCAGAACAAAAGAACTGTGCTTCCTAGACACACGGGCCATGTCTAGTTCAATTCTGCTTAGGAAA
The DNA here is from genome assembly GCF_949786415.1 of Peromyscus eremicus. Taxonomy (NCBI): domain Eukaryota; kingdom Metazoa; phylum Chordata; class Mammalia; order Rodentia; family Cricetidae; genus Peromyscus; species Peromyscus eremicus. Next base: position 51,273 of record NW_026736891.1, on the reverse strand, counting down.
CTGACAAGAACAGTAGATCCTCTTCAGTCCAATACACTGTACATGCTGCTAACAGACGCTAGTGCTATTTGCCCTGTGTATGACAATGGGAGCGCAATAGTGACTCTTCTTAGCAGAAAACAACTCTTGCTCGTAGGACCAGAAACAGCATGAGAATTAACTCCATTTAGGACTGGGAAACAAACACTAGCTCGCCTTACAAGAAACACACTCTGCTTTTGAGAAAAGAGCACTCTTCTACTCTACTTTTTTTCCTATGGGGTCCGAACAGTGAGCTTGCTCAGAACAAAAGAACTGTGCTTCCTACACACACACAGGCCATAACTAGTTCAACTCTGCGTAGGAAACTGACAAGATCAATAGCTCCTCTTCATTCCAATACACTGTACTTGCTGGGAACGGACGCGAGTGCTATTTTCACTGTCTATGGAAATGGGAGCACAATGGTGACTTTCCTTACCAGAAAACAACTCTTGCTGGTAGGAGCAGAAACTGCATGGAATTCAACTCCATTTAGGACTGGGAAACAAACGGTAGCTCGCCTTAAAAGAAACACACTCTGCTTGAGAAAAGAGCACGCTTCTACTCTATTGTGTTTCCTATGGTGTCCAAACAGTGAGCTTGCTTTGAACAAAAGAGCTGTGCTTCCTACACACACGGGCCATATCTAGTTCAACTCTTCTTAGGAAACTGACAAGAACAGTAGCTCTTCTTCAGTCCAATACACTGTTCTAGCTGGGAACAGAAGCGAGTGCTATTTGCACTGTGTATGGCAAAGGGAGAGCAATAGTGATTTTCCTTACCAGAAAACAACTCTTGCTCGTAGGACCAAAAACTGCAAGGTGTCTCAACTCCTTTTAGGACTGGGAAACAAATGATAGCTCGCCTTACAAGAAACACACTCTGCTTTTGAGAAAAGAGCACTCTTCTACTGTACTGTGTTTCCTAAGTTTTCCGAACAGTGAGCTTGTTCAGAACAAAAGAACTGTGCATCCTACATACACAAACCATATCTACTTCAACTCTACTTAGGAAACTGACAAGAATAGTAGCTCCTCTTCAGTCCAATACCCTGTACTTGGTGGGAACAGACGCGAGTGCTATTTGCACTGTGTGTGGCAATGGGAGCACAATAGTGACTTTCCTTACCAGAACACAACTCTTGCTCATAGGACCAGAAACTGCATGTGACTCAACTCCATTTAGGACTGGGAAACAAACACTAGCTCGCCTTACAAGAAACACACTCTGCTTTTGAGAAAAGAGCACTCATCTACTCTATTGTGTTTCCTATAGGGCCAGAACAGTGAGCTTGCTCAGAACAAAAGAACTGTGCTTCCTACATACACGGGCCATATCTAGTTCAACTCTGCTTAGGAAACTGACAAGATCAGTAGCTCCTCTTCAGTCCAATACACTGTATTTGCTGGGAACAGACGTGAGTGCTATTTGCACTGTGTATGGCAAAGGGAGCGCAATAGTGACTTTCTTTACCAGAAAACAACTCTTGCTCGTAGGACCAAAAACTGCATGTGTCTCAACTCCTTTTAGGACTGGGAAACAAATGCTAGCTCGCCTTACAAGAAACACACTCTGCTTTTGAGAAAAGAGCACTCTTCTACTCTACTGTGTTTCCTATATAGCCAGAACAGTGAGCTTGCTCAGAACAAAAGAACTGTGCTTCCTACACACACGGCCATATCTAGATCAATTCTGCTTAGGAAACTGACAAGAAGAGTAGCTCCTCTTCAGTCCAATACACTGTACATGCTGGGAACCGACACCAGTGCTATTTGCCCTCTGTATTACAATGGGAGCGCAATAGTGACTCTTCTTAGCAGAAAACAACTGTTGCTCGTAGGACAAGAACCTGCATGTGATTCAACTCCATTTAGGACTGGGAAACAAACGCTAGCTCGCCTTACAAGAAACACACTCTGCTTTTGAGAAAAGAGCACTCTTCTACTCTACTTTTTTTCCTATTGGGTCCGAACAGTGAGCTTGCTCAGAACAAAAGAACTGTGCTTCCTACACACACGGCCATATCTAGTTCATTTCTGTTTAGGAACCTGACAAGAACAGTAGATTCCCTTCAGTCCAATACACTTTACAGGCTGGGAACAGACGCGAGTGCTATTTGCCCTGTGCATGACAATGGGAGCGCAATAGTGACTCTTCTTACCAGAAAACAACTCTTGCTCGTAGGACCAGAAACTGCATGGGATTCACCTCCACTTCTGACTGGGAAACAAACACTAGCTCCCCTTACAAGAAACACACTCTGCTTTTGAGAAAAGAGCACTCTTCTATTCTACTGTGTTTCCTATGGGATCTGAACAGTGAGCTTGCTCAGAACAAAAGAACTGTGCTTCCTACACACACGGGCCATATCTAATTCAATTCTGCTTAGGAACCTGACAAGAACAGTAGATTCTTTTCAGTCCAATACACTTTACATGCTGGGAACAGACGGGAGTGCTATTTGCCCTGTGCATGACAATGGGAGCACAATAGTGACTCTTCTTACCAGAAAACAACTCTTGCTCGTAGGACCAAAAACTGCATGTGATTCAACTCCTTTTAGGACTGGGAAACAAACGCTAGCTTGCCTTACAAGAAACACACTCTGCTTTTGAGAAAAGAGCACTCTTCTACTCTACTGTGTTTCCTATGGGGTAGGAACAGTGAGCATGCTCAGAACAAAAGAACTGTGCTTCCTACACACACGGGCCATATCTAGTTCAACTCTGCTTAGCAAACTGACAAGAAAAGAGCTCCTCTTCAGTCCAATACACTGTACTTGCTGTGAACAGACGCGAGTGCTATTTGCACTGTGTATGGCAATGGTAGCACAATAGTGACTTTCCTTACCAGAAAACAACTCTTGCTCGTAGGACAAAAAACTGCATGTGATTCAACTCCATTTAGAACTGGAAAATAAACGCTAGCTCGCCTTACAAGAAACACACTCTGCTTATGAGAAAAGAGCACACTTCTACTCTACTGTGTTTCCTATGGGGTCCGAACAGTGAGCTTGCTCAGAACAGAAGAACTGTGCTTCCTACACACACGGCCATATCTAGTTAAATTCTGCTTAAAAAACTGACAAGAACAGTAGCTCCTCTTCAGTCCAATACACTGTTCTTGCTGGGAACAGACGCGAGTGCTATTTGCACTGTGTAGGCAATGGGAGCGCAATAGTGATTCCTTACCAGAAAACAACTCTTGCTCGTAGGACCAGAAACTGCATGTGATTCAACTCCATTTCTGATTGGGAAACAAACACTAGCTCGCCTTACAAGAAACATACTCTGGTTTTGAGAAAAGAGCACTCTTCTACTCAACACTGTTTCCTATGGTGTCCGAACAGTGAGCTTGCTCAGAACAAAAGAACTGTGCTTCCTACATACACGGGCCATATCTAGTTCAACTCTTCATAGGAAACGGACAAGAACAGTAGCTCCTCTTCAGTCCAATACACTGTACTTGCTGGGAACAGACGCGAGTGCTATTTGCACTGTGTATGGCAAAGGTAGTGCAATAGTGACTTTCCTTACCAGAAACCAACTCTTGCTCATAGGACCAAAAACTGCATGTGTCTCAACTCCTTTTAGGACTGGGAAACAAATGCTAGCTCGCCTTACAAGGAACACACTCTGCTTTTGAGAAAAGAGCACTCTTCTACTCTACTTTTTTTCCTATGGGGTCCGAACAGTGAGCTTGCTCAGAACAAAAGAACTGTGCTTCCTACACACACGGGCCATATCTAATTCAAATCTGCTTAGGAAACTGACAAGAACAGTAGCTCCTCTTCAGTCCAATACACTGTACTTGCTGGAAACAGACGCGAGTGCTATTTGAAATGTGTATGGTAATGGGAACTCAATAGTGACTTTCCTTACCAGAAAACAGCTCTTGCTCGTAGGACCGAAAACTGCATGTGATTCAACTCCATTTAGAACTGGGAAACAAACACTAGCTCGCCTTACAAGAAACACACTCTGCTTTTGAGAAAAGAGCACTCTTCTACTCTATTGTGTTTCCTATAGGGCCAGAACAGTGAGCTTGCTCAGAACAAAAGAACTGTGCTTCCTAGACACACGGGCCATGTCTAGTTCAATTCTGCTTAGGAAACTGACAAGAACAGTAGATCCTCTTCAGTCCAATACACTGTACATGCTGCTAACAGACGCTAGTGCTATTTGCCCTGTGTATGACAATGGGAGCGCAATAGTGACTCTTCTTAGCAGAAAACAACTCTTGCTCGTAGGACCAGAAACAGCATGAGAATTAACTCCATTTAGGACTGGGAAACAAACACTAGCTCGCCTTACAAGAAACACACTCTGCTTTTGAGAAAAGAGCACTCTTCTACTCTACTTTTTTTCCTATGGGGTCCGAACAGTGAGCTTGCTCAGAACAAAAGAACTGTGCTTCCTACACACACACAGGCCATAACTAGTTCAACTCTGCGTAGGAAACTGACAAGATCAATAGCTCCTCTTCAGTCCAATACACTGTACTTGCTGGGAACGGACGCGAGTGCTATTTTCACTGTCTATGGAAATGGGAGCACAATGGTGACTTTCCTTACCAGAAAACAACTCTTGCTGGTAGGAGCAGAAACTGCATGGAATTCAACTCCATTTAGGACTGGGAAACAAACAGTAGCTCGCCTTAAAAGAAACACACTCTGCTTGAGAAAAGAGCATGCTTCTACTCTATTGTGTTTCCTATGGAGTCCAAACAGTGAGCTTGCTTTGAACAAAAGAACTGTGCTTCCTACACACACGGGCCATATCTAGTTCAACTCTTCTTAGGAAACTGACAAGAACAGTAGCTCTTCTTCATTCCAATACACTGTTCTAGCTGGGAACAGAAGCGAGTGCTATTTGCACTGTGTATGGCAAAGGGAGAGCAATAGTGATTTTCCTTACCAGAAAACAACTCTTGCTCGTAGGACCAAAAACTGCAAGGTGTCTCAACTCCTTTTAGGACTGGGAAACAAATGATAGCTCGCCTTACAAGAAACACACTCTGCTTTTGAGAAAAGAGCACTCTTCTACTGTACTGTGTTTCCTAAGTTTTCCGAACAGTGAGCTTGTTCAGAACAAAAGAACTGTGCTTCCTACACACGGGCCATATCTAGTTCAACTCTGCTTAGGAAACTGAAAAGAACAGTAGCTCCTCTTCAGTCCAATACACTGTATTTGCTGGGAACAGACGCGTGTGCTATTTGCACTGTGTATGGCAATGGAAGCGCAATAGTGACTTTCCTTACCAGAAAACAACTCTTGCTTGTAGGACCAGAAAGTGCATGGGATTCAACTTCATTTCTGACTGGGAAACCAACACTAGCTCTCCTTACAAGAAACACACTCTGCTTTTGACAAAAGAGCACTCTTCTACTCTACTGTGTTTCCTATGGGGTCCGAACAGTGAGCTTGCTCAGAACAAAAGAACTGTGCTTTCTACACACACGGGCCATATCTAATTCAACTCTGCTTAGGAAACTGACAAGATCAGTAGCTCCTCTTCAGTCCAATAGACTGTACTTGCTGGGAACAGACGCCAGTGCTATTTGCACTGTGTATGGTAAAGGGAACTCAATAGTGACTTTCCTTACCAGAACACAACTGTTGCTCATACGACTGAAAACTGCATGTGATTCAACTCCATTTAGAACTGGGAAATAAATGCTAGCTCGCCTTACAAGAAACACACTCTGCTTTTGAGAAAAGAGCACTCTTCTACTCTACTGTGTTTCCTATGGGGTCCGAACAGTGAGCTTCCTCAGAACAAAAGAACTGTGCTTCCTACACACACGGCCATATCTAGTTCAATTCTGCTTAAGATCCTGACAAGAACAGTAGATTCCCTTCAGTCCAATACACTTTACATGCTGGGAACAGACGCGAGTGCTATTTGCCCTGTGCATGACAATGGGAGCACAATAGTGACTCTTCTTACCAGAAAACAACTCTTGCTCGTAGAACCAGAAACTGCATGTGATTCAACACCCCTTAGGACTGGGAAACAATCGCTAGCTCGCCTTACAAGAACCACACTCTGCTTTTGAGAAAAGAGCACTCTTCTACTCTACTGTGTTTCCTATGGAGTCTGAACAGTGAGCTTGCTTTGAACAAAAGAACTGTGCTTCCTACATACACGGGCCATATCTAGTTCAACTCTACTTAGGAAACTGACAAGAACAGTAGCTCCTCTTCAGTCCAATACAATGTACTAGCTGGGAACAGACGCGAGTGCTATTTGCACTGTGTATGGCAAAGGGAGCACAATAGTGACTTTCCTTACCAGAAAACACCTCTTGCTCATAGGACCAAAAACTGCATGTGTCTCAACTTCTTTTAGGACTGGGAAACAAATGCTAGCTCGCCTTACAAGAAACACACTCTGCTTTTGAGAAAAGAGCACTCTTATACTCTACTGTTTTTCCTATATGGCACAACAGTGAGCTTGCTCAGAACAAAAGAAGTGTGCTTGCTACACACACGGCCATATCTAGTTAAATTCTGCTTAAAAAACTGACAAGAACAGTAGCTCCTCTTCAGTCCAATACACTGTACTTGCTGGGAACAGACGCTTGTGCTATTTGCCCTGTGTATGACAATGGGAGCGCAATAGTGACTCTTCTTACCAGAAAACAACTCTTGCTCGTAGGACCAGAAACTGCATGGGATTCAACTCCATTTAGGACTGGGAAACAAACGCTAGCTCACCTTACAAGAAACACACTCTGCTTTTGAGAAAAGAGCACTCTTCTACTCTACTGTGTTTCCTATGGGGTCTGAACAGTGAGCTTGCTTTGAACAAAAGAACTGTGCTTCCTACATACACGGGCCATATCTAGTTCAACTCTACTTAGGAAACTGACAAGAACAGTAGCTCCTCTTCAGTCCAATACACTGTACTAGCTGGGAACAGACGCGAGTGCTATTTGCACTGTGTATGGCAAAGGGAGCACAATAGTGACTTTCCTTACCAGAACACAACTCTTGCTCGTAGGACCGAAAAATGCATGTGATTCAACTCCATTTAGAACTGGGAAATAAACGCTAGCTCGCCTTACAAGAAACAGACTCTGCTTTTGAGAAAAGAGCACTCTTCTACTCTACTGTGTTTCCTATATGGCCAGAACAGTGAGCTTGCTCAGAACAAAAGAACTGTGCTTCCTACACACAAGGCCATATCTAGATCAATTCTGCTTAGGAACCTGACCAGAAGAGTAGATTCTTTTCAGTCCAATACACTTTACATGCTGGGAACAGACGCGAGTGCTATTTGCCCTGTGCATGACAATGGGAGCCTAACAGTGACTCTTCTTACCAGAAAATAACTCTTGCTCCTAGGACCAAAAACTGCATGTGATTCAACTCCTTTTAGGACTGGGAAACAAATGCTAGCTCGCCTTAAAAGAAAAACACTTTGCTTTTGAGAAAAGACACTCTTCTACTCTACTGTGTTTCCTATGTGATCCTAACAGTGAGCTTGCTGAGAACAAAAGAACTGTGCTTCCTACACACAAGGGCCATATATAGTTCAACTCTGCTTAGCAAACTGACAAGGAGAGTAGCTCCTGTTCAGTCCAATACACTGTAAATGCTGGGAAGAGTTGCCAGTGCTATTTGCCCTGTGTATGACAATGGGAACGCAATAGTGACTCTTCTTTCTAGAAAACAACTCTTGCTCATAGGACCAGAAACTTCATGTGATTCAACTCCTTTTAGGACTGGGAAACAAACGCTAGCTCGCCTTACAAGAAACACACTCTGCTTTTGAGAAAAGAGCACTCTTCTACTCTACTTTTTTTCCTATGGGGTCTGAACAGTGAGCTTGCTCAGAACAAAAGAACTGTGCTTCCTACATACACGGGCCATATCCAGTTCAACTCTGCTTATGAAACTGACAAGATCAGTAGCTCCTCTTCAGTCCAATACACTGTACTTGCTGGGAACAGACGCAAGTGCTATTTGCACTGTCTACGGCAATGGGAGCGCAATAGTGACTTTCCTTACCAGAAAACAACTCTTGCTCATAGGAACAGAAACTGCATGGGATTCAACTCCATTTAGGACTGGGAAACAAACCCTAGCTCGCCTTACGAGAAACACACTCTGCTTTTGAGAAAAGAGCACTCTTCTTCTCTACTGTGTTTCCTATAGGGCCAGAACAGTGAGCTTGCTCAGAACAAAAGAACTGTGCTTCCTACACACACGGGCCATATCTAGTTCAACTCTGCTTAGCAAACTAACAAGGACAGTCGCTCCTGTTCAGTCCAATACACTGTAAATGCTGGAAACAGTCGCCAGTGCTATTTGCCCTGTGTATGACAATGGGAGCGCAATAGTGACTCTTCTTTGTAGAAAACAACTCTTGCTTGTAGGACCAAAAACTGCATGTGATTCAACTTATTTTAGAACTAGGAAACAAACTCTAGCTTGCCTTACAAGAAACACACTCTGCTTTTCAGAAAAGAGCACTCTTCTACTCTACTGTGTTTCCTATGGGGTCTGAACAGTGAGCTTGCTCAGAACACAAGAACTGTGCTTCCTGCACACACGGGCCGTATCTAGTTCAACTCTGCTTAGGAAACTGACAAGGACAGTAGATCCTCTTCAGTCCAATACACTGTACTTGCTGGGAACAGACGCGAGTGCTCTTTGCACTGTGTATTGCAATGGGAGCGCAATAGTGACTCTTATTACCAGAAAACTACTCTTGCTCATAGGAACAGAAACCGCATGGGATTCAACTCCATTTCTGACTGGGAAACAAACCATAGCTCGCCTTGCAAGAAACAAACTCTGCTTTTGAGAAAAGAGCACTGTTCTACTCTACTGTGTTTCCAATAGGGCAAAACAGTGAGCTTGCTCAAAACAAAAGAAGTGTGCTTCCTAAACACACGGGCCATATCTAGTTCAACTCTGCTTAGCAAACTGACAAGAACAGTAGCTACACTTCAGTCCAATACACTGTAAATGCTGGGAACGGTCGCCAGTGCTATTTGCACTGTGTATGACTATGGGAGCGCAATAGTGACTCTTCTTTCTAGAAAACAACTCTTGCTCGTAGGACCAGAAACTGTATGTGATTCAACTCCATTTAGGACTGGGAAACAAACGCTAGCTCGCCTTACAAGAAACACACTTTGCTTTTGACAAAAGAGCACTCTTCTACTCTACTGTGTTGCCTATGGGGTCCGAACAGTGAGCTTGCTCATAACAAAAGAACTGTGCCTCCTACATTCACGGGCCATATCTAGTACAACTCTGCTTAGGAAATTTACAAGAACAGTAGCTCCTCTTCAGTCCAATACACGGTACTTCCTGGGAACAGACACGAGTGCTATTTGCACTGTGTATATCAATGGGAGCGCAATAGTGACTCTTCTTACCAGAAAACAACTCTTGCTCGTAGGAACAGAAACTACATGGGATTCAACTCTATTTAGGACTAGGAAAAAAACGCTAGCTTGCCTTACAAGAAACACACTATGCTTTTGAGAAAAGAGCACTCTTCTACTCTACTGTGTTTCCTATGGGGTCCTAACAGTGAGCTTGCTCAGAACAAATGAACTGTGCTTCCTACACAAACGGGCCATATCTAGTTCAACTCTGCTTACGAAACTGACAAGAACAGTAGCTCCTCTTCAGTCCAATACACTGTACTTGCTGGGAACAAACGCGAGTGCTAATTTCACTGTGTATGGCATTGGGAGCACAAGAGTGACTTTCCTTACCAGAAAACAACTCTTGTTCGTAGGACCAAAAACTGCATGTGTTTCAACTCCATTAAGGACTGGGAAACAAAAGCTAGCTTGCCTTAAAAGAAACACACTCTGCTTTTGAGAAAAGAGCACTCTTCTACTCTACTGTGTTTACTATAGGGCCAGAAGAGTGAGCTTGTTCAGAACAAAAGAACTGTGTTTCCTACACACACGGCCATATCTAGTTCAATTCTGGTTAGGAAACTGACAAGAACAGTAGATCCCCTTCAGTCCAATACACTGTACTTGCTGGGAACAGAGGCCAGTGCTATTTGTCCTTTGTATGACAATGGGAGCGCAATAGTGACTCTTCCTACCAGAAAACAACTCTTGCTCGTAGGACAAGAAACTGCATGTGATTCAACTCTATTTAGGACTGGGAAACAAACGCTAGCACGCCTTACAAGAAACACACTCTGCTTTTGAGAAAAGAGCACTCTTCTACTCTACTGTGTTTCCTACAGGGTCCGAACAGTGAGCTTGCTCAGAACAAAAGAACTGTGCTTCCTACACACACAGCCATATCTAGTTCAATTCTGCTTAGGAACCTGACAAGAACAGTAGATTCTCTTCAGTCCAATACACTTTCATGCTGGGGACAGACGCGAGTGCTATTTGCCCTGTGTATGACAATGGGAGCGCAATAGTGACTCTTCTTACCAGAAAACAACTCTTGCTTGTATGACCAGAAACTGCATGGGATTCAACTCCATTTAAGACTTGGAAACAAATGCAAGCTCGCCTTACAAGAAACACACTCTGCTTTTGAGAAAAGAGCACTCTTCTACTCTACTGTTTTTCCTATGGGACCAGAACATTGAGCTTGCTCAGAACAAAGAAATGTGCTTCCTACACACACTGTCCATATCCAGTTCAACTCTGCTTAGGAAACTGACAAGAACAGTAGCTCCTCTTCAGTCCAATACACTGTACTTGCTGGGAACAGACGCGAGTGCTATTTGCACTGTGTATGGCAATGGGAGCGCAATAGTGATTCCTTACCAGAAAACAACTCTTGCTCGTAGGACCAGAAACTGCATGTGACTCAACTCCATTTCTGACTGGGAAACAAACACTAGCTCGCCTTACAAGAAACACACTCTGCTTTTGAGAAAAGAGAACTTTTCTACTCTACACTGTTTCCTATGGGGTCCGAACAGTGAGCTTGCTCAGAACAAATGAATTTTGCTTCCTACGTACATCGGCCATATCTAGTCCAACTCTGCTTAGGAAACTGACAAGAACAGTAGCTTCTCTTCAGTCCAATACACAGTACTTGGTGGGAACAGACGCGAGTGCTATTTGCACTGTATATGTCAATGGGAGTGCAATAGTGACTTTCCTTGCCAGAAAACAACTCTTGCTTGTAGGACCAAAAACTGCATGTGATTCAACTCCTTTTAGGACTGGGAAACAAATGCTAGCTTGCCTTACAAGAAACACACTCTGCTTTTCAGAAAAGATCACTCTTCTACTCTACTGTGTTTCCTATGAGGTCCGAACAGAGAGCTTGCTCAGAACAAAAGAACTGTGCTTCCTGCACACACGGGCCGTATCTAGTTCAACTCTGCTTAGGAAACTGACAAGGACAGTAGATCCTCTTCAGTCCAATACACTGTACTTGCTGGGAAGAGACGCGAGTGCTATTTGCACTGTGTATTGCAATGGGAGTTCAATAGTGACTCTTATTAGCAGAAAACAACTCTTGCTCGTAGGAACAGAAACCTCATGGGATTCAACTCCATTTCGGACTGGGAAACAAACCATAGCTCGCCTTACGAGAGACACCCTCTGCTTTTGCGAAAAGAGCACTGTTCTACTCTACTGTGTTTCCTATAGGGCAGAACAGTGAGCTTGCTCAGAACAAAAGAACTGTGCTTCCTACACACACGGGCCATATCTAGTTCAACTCTGCTTAGCAAACTGACAAGAAAAGAGCTCCTCTTCAGTCCAATACACTGTACTTGCTGTGAACAGACTCGAGTGCTATTTGCACTGTGTATGGCAATGGTAGCACAATAGTGACTTTCCTTACCAGAACACAACTCTTGCTCGTAGGACCGAAAAATGCATGTGATTCAACTCCATTTAGAACTGGGAAATAAACGCTAGCTCGCCTTACAAGAAACAGACTCTGCTTTTGAGAAAAGAGCACTCTTCTACTCTACTGTGTTTCCTATATGGCCAGAACAGTGAGCTTGCTCAGAACAAAAGAACTGTGCTTCCTACACACAAGGCCATATCTAGATCAATTCTGCTTAGGAACCTGACCAGAAGAGTAGATTCTTTTCAGTCCAATACACTTTACATGCTGGGAACAGACGCGAGTGCTATTTGCCCTGTGCATGACAATGGGAGCCTAACAGTGACTCTTCTTACCAGAAAATAACTCTTGCTCCTAGGACCAAAAACTGCATGTGATTCAACTCCTTTTAGGACTGGGAAACAAATGCTAGCTCGCCTTAAAAGAAAAACACTTTGCTTTTGAGAAAAGACACTCTTCTACTCTACTGTGTTTCCTATGTGATCCTAACAGTGAGCTTGCTGAGAACAAAAGAACTGTGCTTCCTACACACAAGGGCCATATATAGTTCAACTCTGCTTAGCAAACTGACAAGGAGAGTAGCTCCTGTTCAGTCCAATACACTGTAAATGCTGGGAAGAGTTGCCAGTGCTATTTGCCCTGTGTATGACAATGGGAACGCAATAGTGACTCTTCTTTCTAGAAAACAACTCTTGCTCATAGGACCAGAAACTTCATGTGATTCAACTCCTTTTAGGACTGGGAAACAAACGCTAGCTCGCCTTACAAGAAACACACTCTGCTTTTGAGAAAAGAGCACTCTTCTACTCTACTTTTTTTCCTATGGGGTCTGAACAGTGAGCTTGCTCAGAACAAAAGAACTGTGCTTCCTACATACACGGGCCATATCCAGTTCAACTCTGCTTATGAAACTGACAAGATCAGTAGCTCCTCTTCAGTCCAATACACTGTACTTGCTGGGAACAGACGCAAGTGCTATTTGCACTGTCTACGGCAATGGGAGCGCAATAGTGACTTTCCTTACCAGAAAACAACTCTTGCTCATAGGAACAGAAACTGCATGGGATTCAACTCCATTTAGGACTGGGAAACAAACCCTAGCTCGCCTTACGAGAAACACACTCTGCTTTTGAGAAAAGAGCACTCTTCTTCTCTACTGTGTTTCCTATAGGGCCAGAACAGTGAGCTTGCTCAGAACAAAAGAACTGTGCTTCCTACACACACGGGCCATATCTAGTTCAACTCTGCTTAGCAAACTAACAAGGACAGTCGCTCCTGTTCAGTCCAATACACTGTAAATGCTGGAAACAGTCGCCAGTGCTATTTGCCCTGTGTATGACAATGGGAGCGCAATAGTGACTCTTCTTTGTAGAAAACAACTCTTGCTTGTAGGACCAAAAACTGCATGTGATTCAACTTATTTTAGAACTAGGAAACAAACTCTAGCTTGCCTTACAAGAAACACACTCTGCTTTTCAGAAAAGAGCACTCTTCTACTCTACTGTGTTTCCTATGGGGTCTGAACAGTGAGCTTGCTCAGAACACAAGAACTGTGCTTCCTGCACACACGGGCCGTATCTAGTTCAACTCTGCTTAGGAAACTGACAAGGACAGTAGATCCTCTTCAGTCCAATACACTGTACTTGCTGGGAACAGACGCGAGTGCTCTTTGCACTGTGTATTGCAATGGGAGCGCAATAGTGACTCTTATTACCAGAAAACTACTCTTGCTCATAGGAACAGAAACCGCATGGGATTCAACTCCATTTCTGACTGGGAAACAAACCATAGCTCGCCTTGCAAGAAACAAACTCTGCTTTTGAGAAAAGAGCACTGTTCTACTCTACTGTGTTTCCAATAGGGCAAAACAGTGAGCTTGCTCAAAACAAAAGAAGTGTGCTTCCTAAACACACGGGCCATATCTAGTTCAACTCTGCTTAGCAAACTGACAAGAACAGTAGCTACACTTCAGTCCAATACACTGTAAATGCTGGGAACGGTCGCCAGTGCTATTTGCACTGTGTATGACTATGGGAGCGCAATAGTGACTCTTCTTTCTAGAAAACAACTCTTGCTCGTAGGACCAGAAACTGTATGTGATTCAACTCCATTTAGGACTGGGAAACAAACGCTAGCTCGCCTTACAAGAAACACACTTTGCTTTTGACAAAAGAGCACTCTTCTACTCTACTGTGTTGCCTATGGGGTCCGAACAGTGAGCTTGCTCATAACAAAAGAACTGTGCCTCCTACATTCACGGGCCATATCTAGTACAACTCTGCTTAGGAAATTTACAAGAACAGTAGCTCCTCTTCAGTCCAATACACGGTACTTCCTGGGAACAGACACGAGTGCTATTTGCACTGTGTATATCAATGGGAGCGCAATAGTGACTCTTCTTACCAGAAAACAACTCTTGCTCGTAGGAACAGAAACTACATGGGATTCAACTCTATTTAGGACTAGGAAAAAAACGCTAGCTTGCCTTACAAGAAACACACTATGCTTTTGAGAAAAGAGCACTCTTCTACTCTACTGTGTTTCCTATGGGGTCCTAACAGTGAGCTTGCTCAGAACAAATGAACTGTGCTTCCTACACAAACGGGCCATATCTAGTTCAACTCTGCTTACGAAACTGACAAGAACAGTAGCTCCTCTTCAGTCCAATACACTGTACTTGCTGGGAACAAACGCGAGTGCTAATTTCACTGTGTATGGCATTGGGAGCACAAGAGTGACTTTCCTTACCAGAAAACAACTCTTGTTCGTAGGACCAAAAACTGCATGTGTTTCAACTCCATTAAGGACTGGGAAACAAAAGCTAGCTTGCCTTAAAAGAAACACACTCTGCTTTTGAGAAAAGAGCACTCTTCTACTCTACTGTGTTTACTATAGGGCCAGAAGAGTGAGCTTGTTCAGAACAAAAGAACTGTGTTTCCTACACACACGGCCATATCTAGTTCAATTCTGGTTAGGAAACTGACAAGAACAGTAGATCCCCTTCAGTCCAATACACTGTACTTGCTGGGAACAGAGGCCAGTGCTATTTGTCCTTTGTATGACAATGGGAGCGCAATAGTGACTCTTCCTACCAGAAAACAACTCTTGCTCGTAGGACAAGAAACTGCATGTGATTCAACTCTATTTAGGACTGGGAAACAAACGCTAGCACGCCTTACAAGAAACACACTCTGCTTTTGAGAAAAGAGCACTCTTCTACTCTACTGTGTTTCCTACAGGGTCCGAACAGTGAGCTTGCTCAGAACAAAAGAACTGTGCTTCCTACACACACAGCCATATCTAGTTCAATTCTGCTTAGGAACCTGACAAGAACAGTAGATTCTCTTCAGTCCAATACACTTTCATGCTGGGGACAGACGCGAGTGCTATTTGCCCTGTGTATGACAATGGGAGCGCAATAGTGACTCTTCTTACCAGAAAACAACTCTTGCTTGTATGACCAGAAACTGCATGGGATTCAACTCCATTTAAGACTTGGAAACAAATGCAAGCTCGCCTTACAAGAAACACACTCTGCTTTTGAGAAAAGAGCACTCTTCTACTCTACTGTTTTTCCTATGGGACCAGAACATTGAGCTTGCTCAGAACAAAGAAATGTGCTTCCTACACACACTGTCCATATCCAGTTCAACTCTGCTTAGGAAACTGACAAGAACAGTAGCTCCTCTTCAGTCCAATACACTGTACTTGCTGGGAACAGACGCGAGTGCTATTTGCACTGTGTATGGCAATGGGAGCGCAATAGTGATTCCTTACCAGAAAACAACTCTTGCTCGTAGGACCAGAAACTGCATGTGACTCAACTCCATTTCTGACTGGGAAACAAACACTAGCTCGCCTTACAAGAAACACACTCTGCTTTTGAGAAAAGAGAACTTTTCTACTCTACACTGTTTCCTATGGGGTCCGAACAGTGAGCTTGCTCAGAACAAATGAATTTTGCTTCCTACGTACATCGGCCATATCTAGTCCAACTCTGCTTAGGAAACTGACAAGAACAGTAGCTTCTCTTCAGTCCAATACACAGTACTTGGTGGGAACAGACGCGAGTGCTATTTGCACTGTATATGTCAATGGGAGTGCAATAGTGACTTTCCTTGCCAGAAAACAACTCTTGCTTGTAGGACCAAAAACTGCATGTGATTCAACTCCTTTTAGGACTGGGAAACAAATGCTAGCTTGCCTTACAAGAAACACACTCTGCTTTTCAGAAAAGATCACTCTTCTACTCTACTGTGTTTCCTATGAGGTCCGAACAGAGAGCTTGCTCAGAACAAAAGAACTGTGCTTCCTGCACACACGGGCCGTATCTAGTTCAACTCTGCTTAGGAAACTGACAAGGACAGTAGATCCTCTTCAGTCCAATACACTGTACTTGCTGGGAAGAGACGCGAGTGCTATTTGCACTGTGTATTGCAATGGGAGTTCAATAGTGACTCTTATTAGCAGAAAACAACTCTTGCTCGTAGGAACAGAAACCTCATGGGATTCAACTCCATTTCGGACTGGGAAACAAACCATAGCTCGCCTTACGAGAGACACCCTCTGCTTTTGCGAAAAGAGCACTGTTCTACTCTACTGTGTTTCCTATAGGGCAGAACAGTGAGCTTGCTCAGAACAAAAGAACTGTGCTTCCTACACACACGGGCCATATCTAGTTCAACTCTGCTTAGCAAACTGACAAGAAAAGAGCTCCTCTTCAGTCCAATACACTGTACTTGCTGTGAACAGACGCGAGTGCTATTTGCACTGTGTATGGCAATGGTAGCACAATAGTGACTTTCCTTACCAGAAAACAACTCTTGCTCGTAGGACAAAAAACTGCATGTGATTCAACTCCATTTAGAACTGGAAAATAAACGCTAGCTCGCCTTACAAGAAACACACTCTGCTTATGAGAAAAGAGCACACTTCTACTCTACTGTGTTTCCTATGGGGTCCGAACAGTGAGCTTGCTCAGAACAGAAGAACTGTGCTTCCTACACACACGGCCATATCTAGTTAAATTCTGCTTAAAAAACTGACAAGAACAGTAGCTCCTCTTCAGTCCAATACACTGTTCTTGCTGGGAACAGACGCGAGTGCTATTTGCACTGTGTAGGCAATGGGAGCGCAATAGTGATTCCTTACCAGAAAACAACTCTTGCTCGTAGGACCAGAAACTGCATGTGATTCAACTCCATTTCTGATTGGGAAACAAACACTAGCTCGCCTTACAAGAAACATACTCTGGTTTTGAGAAAAGAGCACTCTTCTACTCAACACTGTTTCCTATGGTGTCCGAACAGTGAGCTTGCTCAGAACAAAAGAACTGTGCTTCCTACATACACGGGCCATATCTAGTTCAACTCTTCTTAGGAAACGGACAAGAACAGTAGCTCCTCTTCAGTCCAATACACTGTACTTGCTGGGAACAGACGCGAGTGCTATTTGCACTGTGTATGGCAAAGGTAGTGCAATAGTGACTTTCCTTACCAGAAACCAACTCTTGCTCATAGGACCAAAAACTGCATGTGTCTCAACTCCTTTTAGGACTGGGAAACAAATGCTAGCTCGCCTTACAAGGAACACACTCTGCTTTTGAGAAAAGAGCACTCTTCTACTCTACTTTTTTTCCTATGGGGTCCGAACAGTGAGCTTGCTCAGAACAAAAGAACTGTGCTTCCTACACACACGGGCCATATCTAATTCAAATCTGCTTAGGAAACTGACAAGAACAGTAGCTCCTCTTCAGTCCAATACACTGTACTTGCTGGAAACAGACGCGAGTGCTATTTGAACTGTGTATGGTAATGGGAACTCAATAGTGACTTTCCTTACCAGAAAACAGCTCTTGCTCGTAGGACCGAAAACTGCATGTGATTCAACTCCATTTAGAACTGGGAAACAAACACTAGCTCGCCTTACAAGAAACACACTCTGCTTTTGAGAAAAGAGCACTCTTCTACTCTATTGTGTTTCCTATAGGGCCAGAACAGTGAGCTTGCTCAGAACAAAAGAACTGTGCTTCCTAGACACACGGGCCATGTCTAGTTCAATTCTGCTTAGGAAACTGACAAGAACAGTAGATCCTCTTCAGTCCAATACACTGTACATGCTGCTAACAGACGCTAGTGCTATTTGCCCTGTGTATGACAATGGGAGCGCAATAGTGACTCTTCTTAGCAGAAAACAACTCTTGCTCGTAGGACCAGAAACAGCATGAGAATTAACTCCATTTAGGACTGGGAAACAAACACTAGCTCGCCTTACAAGAAACACACTCTGCTTTTGAGAAAAGAGCACTCTTCTACTCTACTTTTTTTCCTATGGGGTCCGAACAGTGAGCTTGCTCAGAACAAAAGAACTGTGCTTCCTACACACACACAGGCCATAACTAGTTCAACTCTGCGTAGGAAACTGACAAGATCAATAGCTCCTCTTCAGTCCAATACACTGTACTTGCTGGGAACGGACGCGAGTGCTATTTTCACTGTCTATGGAAATGGGAGCACAATGGTGACTTTCCTTACCAGAAAACAACTCTTGCTGGTAGGAGCAGAAACTGCATGGAATTCAACTCCATTTAGGACTGGGAAACAAACGGTAGCTCGCCTTAAAAGAAACACACTCTGCTTGAGAAAAGAGCACGCTTCTACTCTATTGTGTTTCCTATGGAGTCCAAACAGTGAGCTTGCTTTGAACAAAAGAACTGTGCTTCCTACACACACGGGCCATATCTAGTTCAACTCTTCTTAGGAAACTGACAAGAACAGTAGCTCTTCTTCAGTCCAATACACTGTTCTAGCTGGGAACAGAAGCGAGTGCTATTTGCACTGTGTATGGCAAAGGGAGAGCAATAGTGATTTTCCTTACCAGAAAACAACTCTTGCTCGTAGGACCAAAAACTGCAAGGTGTCTCAACTCCTTTTAGGACTGGGAAACAAATGATAGCTCGCCTTACAAGAAACACACTCTGCTTTTGAGAAAAGAGCACTCTTCTACTGTACTGTGTTTCCTAAGTTTTCCGAACAGTGAGCTTGTTCAGAACAAAAGAACTGTGCTTCCTACACACGGGCCATATCTAGTTCAACTCTGCTTAGGAAACTGAAAAGAACAGTAGCTCCTCTTCAGTCCAATACACTGTATTTGCTGGGAACAGACGCGTGTGCTATTTGCACTGTGTATGGCAATGGAAGCGCAATAGTGACTTTCCTTACCAGAAAACAACTCTTGCTTGTAGGACCAGAAAGTGCATGGGATTCAACTTCATTTCTGACTGGGAAACCAACACTAGCTCTCCTTACAAGAAACACACTCTGCTTTTGACAAAAGAGCACTCTTCTACTCTACTGTGTTTCCTATGGGGTCCGAACAGTGAGCTTGCTCAGAACAAAAGAACTGTGCTTTCTACACACACGGGCCATATCTAATTCAACTCTGCTTAGGAAACTGACAAGATCAGTAGCTCCTCTTCAGTCCAATACACTGTACTTGCTGGGAACAGACGCCAGTGCTATTTGCACTGTGTATGGTAAAGGGAACTCAATAGTGACTTTCCTTACCAGAACACAACTGTTGCTCATACGACTGAAAACTGCATGTGATTCAACTCCATTTAGAACTGGGAAATAAATGCTAGCTCGCCTTACAAGAAACACACTCTGCTTTTGAGAAAAGAGCACTCTTCTACTCTACTGTGTTTCCTATGGGGTCCGAACAGTGAGCTTCCTCAGAACAAAAGAACTGTGCTTCCTACACACACGGCCATATCTAGTTCAATTCTGCTTAAGATCCTGACAAGAACAGTAGATTCCCTTCAGTCCAATACACTTTACATGCTGGGAACAGACGCGAGTGTTATTTGCCCTGTGCATGACAATGGGAGCACAATAGTGACTCTTCTTACCAGAAAACAACTCTTGCTCGTAGAACCAGAAACTGCATGTGATTCAACACCCCTTAGGACTGGGAAACAATCGCTAGCTCGCCTTACAAGAACCACACTCTGCTTTTGAGAAAAGAGCACTCTTCTACTCTACTGTGTTTCCTAAGGAGTCTGAACAGTGAGCTTGCTTTGAACAAAAGAACTGTGCTTCCTACATTCACGGGCCATATCTAGTTCAACTCTACTTAGGAAACTGACAAGAACAGTAGCTCCTCTTCAGTCCAATACAATGTACTAGCTGGGAACAGACGCGAGTGCTATTTGCACTGTGTATGGCAAAGGGAGCACAATCGTGACTTTCCTTACCAGAAAACAACTCTTGCTCATAGGACCAAAAACTGCATGTGTCTCAACTTCTTTTAGGACTGGGAAACAAATGCTAGCTCGCCTTACAAGAAACACACTCTGCTTTTGAGAAAAGAGCACTCTTATACTCTACTGTGTTTCCTATATGGCACAACAGTGAGCTTGCTCAGAACAAAAGAAGTGTGCTTGCTACACACACGGCCATATCTAGTTAAATTCTGCTTAAAAAACTGACAAGAACAGTAGCTCCTCTTCAGTCCAATACACTGTACTTGCTGGGAACAGACGCTTGTGCTATTTGCCCTGTGTATGACAATGGGAGCGCAATAGTGACTCTTCTTACCAGAAAACAACTCTTGCTCGTAGGACCAGAAACTGCATGGGATTCAACTCCATTTAGGACTGGGAAACAAACGCTAGCTCACCTTACAAGAAACACACTCTGCTTTTGAGAAAAGAGCACTCTTCTACTCTACTGTGTTTCCTATGGGGTCTGAACAGTGAGCTTGCTTTGAACAAAAGAACTGTGCTTCCTACATACACGGGCCATATCTAGTTCAACTCTACTTAGGAAACTGACAAGAACAGTAGCTCCTCTTCAGTCCAATACACTGTACTAGCTGGGAACAGACGCGAGTGCTATTTGCACTGTGTATGGCAAAGGGAGCACAATAGTGACTTTCCTTACCAGAACACAACTCTTGCTCGTAGGACCGAAAAATGCATGTGATTCAACTCCATTTAGAACTGGGAAATAAACGCTAGCTCGCCTTACAAGAAAAAGACTCTGCTTTTGAGAAAAGAGCACTCTTCTACTCTACTGTGTTTCCTATATGGCCAGAACAGTGAGCTTGCTCAGAACAAAAGAACTGTGCTTCCTACACACAAGGCCATATCTAGATCAATTCTGCTTAGGATCCTGACCAGAAGAGTAGATTCTTTTCAGTCCAATACACTTTACATGCTGGGAACAGACGCGAGTGCTATTTGCCCTGTGCATGACAATGGGAGCCTAACAGTGACTCTTCTTACCAGAAAATAACTCTTGCTCCTAGGACCAAAAACTGCATGTGATTCAACTCCTTTTAGGACTGGGAAACAAACGCTAGCTCGCCTTAAAAGAAAAACACTTTGCTTTTGAGAAAAGACACTCTTCTACTCTACTGTGTTTCCTATGTGATCCTAACAGTGAGCTTGCTGAGAACAAAAGAACTGTGCTTCCTACACACAAGGGCCATATATAGTTCAACTCTGCTTAGCAAACTGACAAGGAGAGTAGCTCCTGTTCAGTCCAATACACTGTAAATGCTGGGAAGAGTTGCCAGTGCTATTTGCCCTGTGTATGACAATGGGAACGCAATAGTGACTCTTCTTTCTAGAAAACAACTCTTGCTCATAGGACCAGAAACTTCATGTGATTCAACTCCTTTTAGGACTGGGAAACAAACGCTAGCTCGCCTTACAAGAAACACACTCTGCTTTTGAGAAAAGAGCACTCTTCT
This sequence comes from Peromyscus eremicus, assembly GCF_949786415.1. Classification (NCBI taxonomy): domain Eukaryota; kingdom Metazoa; phylum Chordata; class Mammalia; order Rodentia; family Cricetidae; genus Peromyscus; species Peromyscus eremicus. The sequence continues at coordinate 29,686 of NW_026736891.1, read as the reverse complement.
ACTCTACACTGTTTCCTATGGGGTCTGAACAGTGAGCTTGCTCAGAACAAAAGAACTGTGCTTCCCAAAGACACAGGCCATAACTAGTTCAACTCTGCGTAGCAAACTGACAAGATCAATAGCTCCTCTTCAGTCCAATACACTGTACTTGCAGGGAACAGACGCGAGTGCTATTTGCACTGTGTATGGCAATGGGAGCGCAATGGGGACTATCCTTACCAGAAAACAACTCTTGCTCGTAGGACCAGAAACTGCATGTGATTCAACTTCATTTAGGACTGGGAAACAAACGCTAGCTCGCCTTAGAGAAACACACTCTGCTTCAGAGAAAAGATCACTCTTCTACTCTACTGTGTTTCCTATGGAGTCCGAACAGTGAGCTTGCTTTGAACAAAAGAACTGTGCTTCCTACACACACCGGCCATATCTAGTTCAACTCTACTTAGGAAACTGACAAGAACAGTAGCTCTTCTTCAATCCAATACACTGTACTAGCTGGGAACAGAAGCGAGTGCTATTTGCACTGTGTATGGCAAAGGGAGAGCAATAGTGACTTTCCTTACCAGAAAACAACTCTTGCTCTTAGGACCAAAAACTGCATGTGTCTCAATTCATTTTAGGACTGGGAAACAAATGCTAGCTCGCCTTACAAGAAACACATTCTGCTTTTGAGAAAAGAGCACTCTTCTACTGTACTGTGTTTCCTAAGTTTTCCGAACAGTTAGGTTGTTCAGAACAAAAGAACTGTGCTTCCTACACACACGGCCATATCTAGTTCAATTCTGCTTAGGACTCTGACAAAACAGTAGGTCCTCTTCAGTCCAATACACTGTACATGCGCTGTGCATGACAATGGGAGGGCAATAGTGACTCTTCTTACCAGAAAACAACTCTTGCTCGTAGGACCAGAAACTTCATGTGATTCAACACCACTTAGGACAGGGAAACAATCGCTAGCTCGCCTTACAAGAAACACACTCTGCTTTTGAGAAAAGACACTCTTCTACTCTACTGTGTTTCCTATGGGGTCCGAACAGTGAGCTTGCTCAGAACAAAAGAACTGTGCTTCCTACACACACGGCCATATCTAGTTCAATTCTGCTTAGGAAACTGGCAAGAACAGTAGCTCCTCTTCAGTCCATTACACTGTACTTGCTGGGAACAGACGCGAGTGCTACTTGCACTGTGAATGGTAATGGGAACTCAATAGTGACTTTCCTTACCAGAAAAAAACTCATGCTCGTAGGACCAAAAACTGCATGTGTCTCAACTCCTTTTAGGACTGGGAAACAAATGCTAGCTCACCTTACAAGAAACACACTCTGCTTTTGAGAAAAGAGCACACTTCTACTCTACTGTGTTTCCTATGGGGTCCGAACAGTGAGCGTGCTCAGAACAAAAGAACTGTGCTTCCTACATACACGGCCATATCTAGTTAAATTCTGCTTAGGAAACTGACAAGAACAGTAGCTCCTCTTCAGTCCAATACACTGTACTTTCTGGGAACAGACGCGTGTGCTATTTGCCCTGTGTATGACAATGGGAGCGCAATAGTGACTCTTCTTACCAGAAAACAACTGTTGCTCGTAGGACCAGAAACTGCATGGGATTCAACTCCATTTCTGACTGGGAAACAAATACTAGCTCTCCTTACAAGAAACACACTCTGCTTTTGAGAAAAGAGCACTCTTCTACTCTACTGTGTTTCCTATGGAGTATGACCAGTGAGCTTGCTCAGAACAAAAGAACTGTGCTTCCTACACAGATGGGCCATATCTAATTCAACTCTGCTTAGGAAACTGACAAGATCAGTAGCTCCTCTTCAGTCCAATACAATGTACTTGCTGTGAATAGACGCGAGTGCTATTTGCACTGTGTATGGCAAAGGGAACGCAATAGTGACTTTCCTTACCAGAAAAAAACTCATGCTCGTAGGACCAAAAACTGCATGTGTCTCAACTCCTTTTAGGACTGGGAAACAAATGCTAGCTCGCCTTACAAGAAACACACTCTGCTTTTGAGAAAAGAGCCCTCTTCTACTGTACTGTGTTTCCTAAGTTTTCCGAACAGTGAGCTTGTTCAGAACAAGAGAACTGTGCTTCCTACACACACGGGCCATATCTAGTTCAACTCTGCTTAGGAAACTGACAAGATCAGTAGCTCCGCTTCAGTCCAATACACTGTACTTTCTGGGAACAGACGTGTGTACTATTTGCACTGTGTATGGCAATGGAAGCACAATAGTTACTTTCCTTACCAGAAAACAACTCTTGCTCGTAGGACCAGAAACTGCATGGGATTCAACTCCATTTCTGACTTGGAAACAAACACTAGTCCTCCTTACAAGAAACACACTCTGCTTTTGAGAAAAGAGCACTCTTCTACTCTACTGTGTTTCCTATGGGTTCCGAACAGTGAGCTTGTTCAGAACAAAAGAACTGTGCTTCCTACACACACGGGCCATATCTAATTCAACTCTGCTTAGGAAACTGACAAGAACAGTAGCTCCTCTTCAGTCCAATACACTGTACTTGCTGGGAACAGACGCGAGTGATATTTGCACTGTGTATGGTAATGGGAACTCAATAGTTACTTTCCTTACCAGAACACAACTCTTGCTCGTAGGACCGAAAACTGCATGTGCTTGAACTCCATTTAGAACTGGGAAATAAACGCTAGCTCGGTTTACAAGAAACAGACTCTGCTTTTGAGAAAAGAGCACTCTTCTACTCTACTGTGTTTCCTATATGGCCAGAACAGTGAGCTTGCTGAGAACAAAAGAACTGTGCTTCCTACACACACGGTGATATCTAGATCAATTCTGCTTAGGAAACTGACAAGAGCAGTAGATCCTCTTCAGTCCAATACAGAGTACAAGCTGGGAACAGACGCCAGTGCTATTTGCACTGTGTATGACAATGGGAGCGCAATAGTGTCTCTTCTTACCAGAAAACAACTCTTTCTTGTAGGAACAGAAACTGCATGGGATTCAACTCCATTTAAGACTGGGAAACAAACGCTAGCTCGCCTTAGAAGAAACACACTCTGCTTTTGAGAAAAGACCTCTCTTCTACTCTTCTGTTTTTCCTATGGGACCAGAACAGTGAGCTTGCTCAAAACAAAAGTACTGTGCTTCCTACACACACTGGCCATATCTAGTTCAACTCTGCTTAGGAAACTGACAAGAACAGTAGCTCCTCTTCAGTCCAATACACTGTACTTCCTCGGAACAGACGCGAGTGCTATTTGCACTGTGTAGGCAATGGGAGCGCAATAGTGATTCCTTACCAGAAAACAACTCTTGCTCGTAGGACCAGAAACTGCATGTGATTCAACTCCATTTCTGACTGGGAAACAAACACTAGCTCGCCTTACAAGAAACAGACTCTGCTTTTGAGAAAAGAGCACTCTTCTACTCTACACTGTTTCCTATGGTGTCCGAACAGTGAGCTTGCTCAGAACAAAAGAACTGTGCTTCCTACATACACGGGCCATATCTAGTTCAACTCTGCTTAGGAAACTGACAAGATCAGTAGCTCCTCTTCAGTCTAATACACTGTATTTGCTGGGAACAGACGTGAGTGCTATTTGCAATGTGTATGGCAATGGGAGCACAATAGTGTCTTTCGTTACCAGAAAACAACTGTTGCTCGTAAACCAAAAACTGCATGTGATTCAACTCCATTTAGGACTGGGAAACAAACGCTAGCTCGCCTTAAAAGAAACACATTCTGCTTTTGAGAAAAGAGCACTCTTGTACTCTACTGTGTTTCCTATTGAGTCTGAACAGTGAGCTTGCTTTGAACAAAAGAACTGTGCTTCCTACATACATGGGCCATATCTAGTTCAAATCTACTTAGGAAACTGACAAGAACAGTAGCTCCTCTTCAGTACAATACACTGTACTAGGTGGGAACAGACGTGAGTGCTATTTGCACTGTGTATGGCAAAGGGAGCGCAATAGTGACTTTCCTTGCCAGAAAACAACTCTTGCTCGTAGGACCAAAAACTGCATGTGTCTCAACTCCTTTTAGGACTGGGAAACAAATGCTAGCTCGCCTTACAAGAAACACACTCTGCTTTTGAGAAAAGAGCACTCTTCTACACTACTGTGTTTCCTATATGGCCAGAACAGTGAGCTTGCTCAGAACAAAAGAACTGTGCTTCCTACACACACGGCCATATCTAGATCAACTCTGCTTAGGAAACTGACAAGAAGAGTAGCTCCTCTTCAGTCCAATACACTGTACATGCTGGGAACCGACACCAGTGCTATTTGCACTGTGTATGACAAAGGGAGCACAATAGTGACTCTTCTTACCAGAAAACAACTCTTGCTCGTAGGACAAGAAACTGCATGTGTCTCAACTTCTTTTAGGACTGGGAAACAAACGCTAGCTTGCCTTACAAGAAACACACTCTGCTGTTGAGAAAAGAGCACTCTTCTACTCTACTTTTTTTCCTATGTGGTCAGAACAGTGAGCTTGCTCAGAACAAAAGAACTGTGCTTCCTACATACACGGGCCATATCTAGTTCAACTCTGCTTAGGAAACTGACAAGATCAGTAGCTCCTCTTCAGTCCAGTACACTGTATTTGCTGGGAACAGACGTGAGTGCTATTTGCACTGTGTATGGCAATGGGAGCACAATAGTGTCTTTCGTTACCAGAAAACAACTGTTGCTCGTAAACCAAAAACTGCATGTGATTCAACTCCATTTAGGACTGGGAAACAAACGCTAGCTCGCCTTAAAAGAAACACATTCTGCCTTTGAGAAAAGAGCACTCTTGTACTCTACTGTGATTCCTATTGAGTCTGAAGAGTGAGCTTGCTTTGAACAAAAGAACTGTGCTTCCTTCATACACGGGCCATATCTAGTTCAAATCTACTTAGGAAACTGACAAGAACAGTAGCTCCTCTTCAGTCCAATACACTGTACTAGGTGGGAACAGACGTGAGTGCTATTTGCACTGTGTATGGCAAAGGAAGCGCAATAGTGACTTTCCTTACCAGAAAACAACTCTTGCTCGTAGGACCAAAAACTGCATGTGTCTCAACTCCTTTTAGGACTGGGAAACAAATGCTAGCTCGCCTTACAAGAAACACACTCTGCTTTTGAGAAAAGAGCACTCTTCTACTCTACTGTGTTTCCTATATGGCCAGAACAGTGAGCTTGCTCAGAACAAAAGAACTGTGCTTCCTACACACACGGCCATATCTAGATCAATTCTGCTTAGGAAACTGACAAGAAGAGTAGCTCCTCTTCAGTCCAATACACTGTACATGCTGGGAACCGACACCAGTGCTATTTGCCCTCTGTATTACAACGGGAGCGCAATAGTGACTCTTCTTACCAGAAAACAACTGTTGCTCGTAGGACAAGAACCTGCATGTGATTCAACTCCATTTAGGACTGGGAAACAAACGCTAGCTCGCCTTACAAGAAACACACTCTGCTTTTGAGAAAAGAGCACTCTTCTACTCTACTTTTTTTCCTATGGGGTCCGAACAGTGAGCTTGCTCGGAACAAAAGAACTGTGCTTCCTACACACACGGCCATATCTAGTTCATTTCTGCTTAGGAACCTGACAAGAACAGTAGATTCCCTTCAGTCCAATACACTTTACAGGCTGGGAACAGACGCGAGTGCTATTTGCCCTGTGCATGACAATGGGAGCGCAATAGTCACTCTTCTTATCAGAAAACACCTCTTGCTCGTAGGACCAGAAACTGCATGTGATTCAACACCACTTAGGACTGGGAAACAATCACTAGCTCGCCTTACAAGAAACACACTCTGCTTTTGAGAAAAGACACTCTTCTACTCTACTGTGTTTCCTATGGTGTCCGAACAGTGAGCTTGCTCAGAACGAAAGAACTGTGCTTCCTACAACTCGGGCCATATCTAGTTCAATTCTGATTAGGAAACTGACAAGAACAGTAGATCCTCTTCAGTCCAATACACAGTCCAATACAAGCTGGGAACAGATGCTAGTGTTATTTGCCCTGTGTATGGCAATGGGAGCGCAATAGTGACTCTTCTTTTCAGAAAACAACTCTTGCTCGTAGGACAAGAAACTGCATGTGAATCAACTCCATTTAGGACTGGGAAACAAACACTAGCTCGCCTTACAAGAAACACACTCTGCTTTTGAGAATAGAGAACTCTTCTTCTCTACCTTTTCTCCTATGGGGTCCGAACAGTGAGCTTGCTCAGAACAAAAGAACTGTGCTTCCTACACGGCCATATATAGTTCAATTCTGCTTAGGAAACTGACAAGAACAGTAGATCCTCTTCAGTCCAATACACTGTAGTTGCTGGGAAAAGACGCGAGTGCTATTTGCACTGTGTATGGCAATGGGAGCTCAATAGTGACTCTTCTTACCAGAAAACAACTCTTGCTCGTAGGACCAGAAACTGCATGGGATTCACCTCCACTTCTGACTGGGAAAACAAACACTAGCTCCCCTTAACAAGAAACACACTCTGCTTTTGAGAAAAGAGCACTCTTCTATTCTACTGTGTTTCCTATGGGATCTGAACAGTGAGCTTGCTGAGAACAAAAGAACTGTGCTTCCTACACACAAGGGGCCATATATAGTTCAACTCTGCTTAGCAAACTGACAAGGGACAGTAGCTCCTGTTCAGTCCCATACACTGTAAATGCTGGGAAGAGTCGCCAGTGCTATTTGCCCTTTGTATGACAATGGGAGCGCAATAGTGACTCTTCTTTCTAGAAAAAAACTCTTGCGCGTAGGACCAAAAACTGCATGTGATTCAACTCCTTTTAGGACTGGGAAACAAACGCTAGCTTGCCTTACAAGAAACACACTCTGCTTTTGAGTAAAGAGCACTGTTCTACTCTATTGTGTTTCTTATGGGGTCCGAACAGTGAGCTAGCTCAGAACAAAAGAACTGTGCTTCCTACACACACGGGCCATATCTAATTCAACTCTGCTTAGGAAACTGACAAGAACAGTAGCTCCTCTTCAGTCCAATACACTGTACTAGCTGGGAACAGACGCGAGTGCTATTTGCACTGTGTACGGTAATGGGAACTCAATAGTGACTTTCCTTACCAGAACACAACACTTGCTTGTAGGACTGAAAACTGCATGTGATTCAACTCCATTTAGAACTGGGAAGTAAACGCTAGCTCACCTTACAAGAAACAGACTCTGCTTTTGAGAAAAGAGCACTCTTCTACTCTACTGTGTTTCCTATGTGGCCAGAACAGTGAGCTTGCTCAAAACAAAAGAACTCTGCTTCCTACACACGGCCATATCTAGATCAATTCTGCTTAGGAACCTGACAAGAACAGTAGATTCTTTTCAGTCCAATACACTTTACATGCTGGGAACAGACGCGAGTGCTATTTGCCCTGTGCATGACAATGGGAGCACAATAGTGACTCTTCTTACCAGAAAACAACTCTTGCTCGTAGGAACAAAAACTGCATGTGATTCAACTCCTTTTAGGACTGGGAAACAAACGCTAGCTCGCCTTACAAGAAACACACTCTGCTTTTGAGAAAAGAGCACACTTCTACTCTACTGTGTTTCCTATGGGGTCCGAACAGTGAGCTTGCTCAGAACAGAAGAACTGTGCTTCCTACACACACGGCCATATATAGTTAAATTCTGCTTAAAAAACTGACAAGACCAGTAGCTCCTCTTCAGTCCAATACACTGTAATTGCAGGGAACAGACGCGAGTGCTATTTGCACTGTGTAGGCAATGGGAGCGCAATAGTGATTCCTTACCAGAAAACAACTCTTGCTCGTAGGACCAGAAACTGCATGTGATTCAACTCCATTTCTGATTGAGAAACAAACACTAGCTCGCCTTACAAGAAACATACTCTGGTTTTGAGAAAAGAGCACTCTTCAACTCAACACTGTTTCCTATGGTGTCCGAACAGTGAGCTTGCTCAGAACAAAAGAACTGTGCTTCCTACATACACAGGCCATATCTAGTTCAACTCTTCTTAGGAAACGGACAAGAACAGTAGCTCCTCTTCAGTCCAATACACTGTAATTGCTGGGAACAGACGCCAGTGCTATTTGCACTGTGTATGGCAAAGGTAGCGCAATAGTGACTTTCCTTACCAGAAACCAACTCTTGCTCATAGGACCAAAAACTTCATGTGATTCAACTCCTTTTAGGACTGGGAAACAAACGCTAGCTCGCCTTACAAGAAACACACTCTGCTTTTGAGAAAAGAGCACTCCTCTACTCTACTTTTTTTCCTATGCTGTCTGAACAGTGTGCTTGCTCAGAACAAAAGAACTGTGCTTCCTACATACACGGGCCATATCTAGTTCAACTCTGCTTAGGAACCTGACAAGATCAGTAGCTCCTCTTCAGTCCAATACACTGTACTTGATGTGAACAGACATGAGTGCTATTTGCACTGTGTATGGCAATGGGAGCGCAATAGTGACTTTCCTTACCAGAAAACAACTCTTGTTCGTAGGACAAAAAACAGCATGTGATTCAACTCCAATTAGAACTGGAAAATAAACGCTAGCTCGCCTTACAAGAAACACACTCTGCTTTTGAGAAAAGAGCACTCTTCTACTCTACTGTGTTTCCTATGGGGTCAGAACAGTAAGCTTGCTCAGAACAGAAGAACTGTGCTTCCTACACACACGGCCATATCTAGTTAAATTCTGCTTAAAAAACTGACAAGAACAGTAGCTCATCTTCAGTCCAATACACTGTACTTGCTGGGAACAGACGCGTGTGCTATTTGCCCTGTGTATGACAATGGGAGCACAATAGTGACTCTTCTTACCAGAAAACAACTCTTGCTCGTAGGACCAGAAACTGCATGGGATTCAACTCCATTTCTGACTGGGAAACAAACACTAGCTCGGCTTACAAGAAACAGACTCTGCTTTTGAGAAAAGAGCACTCTTCTACTCTACACTGTTTCCCATGGGGTCCGAACAGTGAGCTTGCTCAGAACAAAAGAACTGTGCTTCCTACATACACGGACCATATCTAGTTCAACTCTACTTAGGAAACTGACAAGAACAGTAGCTCCTCTTCAATCCAATACACTGTACTAGCTGGGAACAGACGCGAGTGCTATTTGCCCTGTGTATGGCAAAGGGAGCACAATAGTGACTTTCCTTACCAGAACACAACTCTTGCTCATAGGACCGAAAAATGCATGTGTTTCAACTCCATTTAGAACTGGGAAATAAACGCTAGCTCGCCTTCCAAGAAACAGACTCTGCTTTTGAGAAAAGAGCACTCTTCTACTCTACTGTGTTTCCTATATGGCCAGAACAGTGAGCTTGCTCAGAACAAAAGAACTGTGCTTCCTACACACAAGGCCATATCTAGATCAATTCTGCTTAGGAACCTGACCAGAACAGTAGATTCTTTTCAGTCCAATACACTTTACATGCTGGGAACAGACGCAAGTGCTATTTGCCCTGTGCATGACAATGGGAGCGTAACAGTGACTCTTCTTACCAGAAAATAACTCTTGCTCCTAGGACCAAAACTGCATGTGATTCAACTCCTTTTAGGACTGGGAAACAAACGCTAGCTCGCCTTAAAAGAAAAACACTTTGCTTTTGAGAAAAGACACTCTTCTACTCTACTGTGTTTCCTATGTGATCATAACAGTGAGCTTGCTGAGAACAAAAGAACTGTGCTTCCTACACACAAGGGCCATATATAGTTCAACTCTGCTTAGCAAACTGACAAGGAGAGTAGCTCCTGTTCAGTCCAATACACTGTAAATGCTGGGAAGAGTTGCCAGTGCTATTTGCCCTGTGTATGACAATGGGAACGCAATAGTGACTCTTCTTTCTAGAAAACAACTCTTGCTCGTAGGACCAAAAACTTCATGTGATTCAACTCCTTTTAGGACTGGGAAACAAACGCTAGCTCGCCTTACAAGAAACACACTCTGCTTTTGAGAAAAGAGCACTCCTCTACTCTACTTTTTTTCCTATGCTGTCTGAACAGTGAGCTTGCTCAGAACAAAAGAACTGTGCTTCCTACATACACGGGCCATATCTAGTTCAACTCTGCTTAGGAACCTGACAAGATCAGTAGCTCCTCTTCAGTCCAATACACTGTACTTGCTGTGAACAGACATGAGTGCTATTTGCACTATGTATGGCAATGGGAGCGCAATAGTGACTTTCCTTACCAGAAAACAACTCTTGTTCGTAGGACAAAAAACAGCATGTGATTCAACTCCATTTAGAACTGGAAAATAAACGCTAGCTCGCCTTACAAGAAACACACTCTGCTTTTGAGAAAAGAGCACTCTTCTACTCTACTGTGTTTCCTATGGGGTCAGAACAGTAAGCTTGCTCAGAACAGAAGAACTGTGCTTCCTACACACACGGCCATATCTAGTTAAATTCTGCTTAAAAAACTGACAAGAACAGTAGCTCATCTTCAGTCCAATACACTGTACTTGCTGGGAACAGACGGGTGTGCTATTTGCCCTGTGTATGACAATGGGAGCACAATAGTGACTCTTCTTACCAGAAAACAACTCTTGCTCGTAGGACCAGAAACTGCATGGGATTCAACTCCATTTCTGACTGGGAAACAAACACTAGCTCGGCTTACAAGAAACAGACTCTGCTTTTGAGAAAAGAGCACTCTTCTACTCTACACTGTTTCCTATGGGGTCCGAACAGTGAGCTTGCTCAGAACAAAAGAACTGTGCTTCCTACATACACGGGCCATATCTAGTTCAACTCTGCTTAGGAAACTGACAAGAACAGTAGCTCCTCTTCAGTCCAATACACTGTACTTGCTGGGAACTGACGCGAGTGCTATTTGCACTGTGTATGGCAAAGGGAGCACAATAGTGACTTTCCTTACCAGAAAACAACTCCTGCTCATAGGACCAAAAACTGCATGTGTCTCAACTGCTCTTAGGACTGGGAAACAAATGCTAGCTCGCTTTACAATAAACACACTCTGCTTTTGAGAAAAGAGCACTCTTCTACTCTACTGTGTTTCCTATGGGGTCCAAACCGTGAGCTTGCTCAGAACAAAAGAACTGTGCTTCCTACACACACGGGCCATATCTAATTCAACTCTGCTTAGGAAACTGACAAGAACAGTAGCTCCTCTTCAGTCCAATACACTGTACTTGCTGGGAACAGACGCGAGTGCTATTTGCACTGTGTATGGTAATGGGAACTAAATAGTGACTTTCCTTACCAGAAAATACTCTTGCTCGTAGGACCGAAAACTGCATGTGATTCAACTCCATTTAGGACTGGGAAATAAACGCTAGCTCGCCTTACAAGAAACACACTCTGCTTTTGAGAAAAGAGCACTCTTCTACTCTACTGTTTTTCCTTTGGGACCAGAACATTGAGCTTGCTCAGAACAAAAGAACTGTGCTTCCTACACAAAAGGCCATATCTAATTCAACTCTGCTTAGGAAACTGACAAGAACAGTAGCTCCTCTTCAGTCCAATACACTGTACATGCTGGGAACCGACCCCAGTGCTATTTGCCCTGTGTATGACAATGGGAGCGCAATAGTGACTCTTCTTACCAGAAAAAAACTCTTGCTCGTAGCACAAGAAACTGCATGTGATTCAACTCCATTTAGGACTGGGAAACAAACGCTAGCTCGCCTTACATGAAACACACTCTGCTTTTGAGAAAAGAGCACTCTTCTACTCTACTGTGTTTCCTATGGGGTCCAAACAGTGAGTTTGCTCAGAACAAAAGAACTGTGCTTCCTACACACACGGCCATATCTAGTTCAATTCTGCTTAGGAACCTGAAAGAACAGTAGATACTCCTCAGTCCAATACACTTTACATCCTGGGAACAGACGTGAGTGCTATATGCCCTGTGCATGACAATGGGAGCGCAATAGTGACTCTTCTTACCAGAAAACAACTCTTGCTCGTAGGACCAGAAACTGCATGTGATTCAACTCCATTTAGGACTGAGAAACAAACGCTATCTAGCCTTACAAGAAACACACTCTGCTTTTGAGAAAAGGGCACTCTTCCACTCTACTGTATTTCCTATGGGGTCCGAACAGTGAGCTTGCTCATAAGAAAAGAACTGTGCTTCCTACACACACGGCCATAGCTAGTTCAATTCTGCTTAGGAAACTGACAAGAACAGTAGATCCTCTTCTGTCCAATACACTGTACATGCTGGGAACCGACGCCAGTGCTATTTGCCCTGTGTATGACAATGGGAGCACAATAGTGTCTCTTGATACCAGAAAACAACTCTTCCTCATGGACCAGAAACTGCATGGGATTCAACTCCATTTAGGACTGGGAAACAAACGCTACCTCGCCTTACAAGAAACACACTCTGCTTTTGAGAAAAGAGCACTATTCTACTCTACTGTGTTTCCTATATGGCCAGAAGAGTGAGATTGCTCAGAACAAAAGAACTGTGCTTCCTACACACACGGCCATAGCTAGTTTAACTCTGCTTAGGAAACTGACAGTAGATACTCTTCAATCCAATACAGTGTACATGCGGGGAACAGACGCCAGTGCTATTTGCCCTGTGTATGACAATGGGAGCGCAATAGTGACTCTTCTTACCAGAAAACAACTCTTGCTCGTGGGACCAAAAACTGCATGTGATTCAACTCCATTTAGGACTGGGAATCAAACGCTAGCTCGCCTTAAAAGAAACAAACTCTGCTTTTGAGAAAAGAGCACTCTTCTACTCTACTGTGTTTCCTATGGGTTCCGAACAGTGAGCTTGCTCAGAACAAAAGAACTGTGCTTCCTACACACAGGGACATATCTAGTTCAACTCTGCTTAGGAAACTGACAAGAACAGTAGCTCCTCTTCAGTCCAATACACTGTACATGCTGGGAACAGACGCCAGTGCGATTTGCCCTGTGTATGACAGTGTGAGAGGAATAGTGACTCTTCTTACCAGAAAACAACTCTTGCTCGTAGGAGCAGCATATGCATGTGATTCAACTTCCATTTAGGACTGGGAAACAAACGCTAGCTCGCCTTACAGGAAACACACTCTGTTTTGAGAAAAGAGCACTCTTCTACTCTACTGTGTTTCCTCTGGGGTCCGAACAATGAGCTTGCTCAGAACAAAAGAACTGTGCTTCCTACACACACGGCCATATCTACTTCAACTCTGCTTAGGAAACTGACAAGAACAGTAGCTCCTCTTCAGTCCAATACACTGTACATGCTGGGAACAGACGCCAGTGCGATTTGCCCTGTGTGTGACAGTGGGAGCACAAAAGTGACTCTTCTTACCAGAAAACAACTCTTGCTCGTAGGACCAGAATATGCATGTGATTCAACTCCCATTTAGGACTGGGAAACAAACGCTAGCTCGTCTTACAGGAAACACACTCTGTTTTGAGAAAAGAGCACTCTTCTACTCTACTGTGTTTCCTATGGGGTCCGAACAGTGAGCTTGCTCAGAACAGAAGAACTGTGCTTCCTACACACACGGCCATATCGAGTTAAATTCTGCTTAAAAAACTGACAAGAACATTAGCTCCTCTTCAGTCCAATACACTGTACTTGCTGGGAACAGACGCGTGTGCTATTTGCTTTGTGTGACAATGGGAGCGCAGTAGTGACTCTTCTTAAGAGAAAACAACTCTTGCTCGTAGGACCAGAAACTGCATGTGATTCAACTCCATTTCTGACTGGGAAACAAACACTAGCTCTCCTTACAAGAAACACACTCTGATTTTGAGAAAAGAGCACTCTTCTACTCTACTGTGTTTCCTATGGAGTCTGAACAGTGAGCTTGCTCAGAACAAAAGAACTGTGCTTCCTACACACACGGGCCATATCTAATTCAACTCTTCTTAGGAAACTGACAAGAAAAGAGCTCCTCTTCAGTCCAATACACTGTACTTGCTGTGAATAGACGCGAGTGCTATTTGCACTGTGTATGGCAAAGGGAACACAATAATGACTTTCCTTACCAGAAAAAAACTCATGCTCGTAGGACCAAAAACTGCATGTGTCTCAACTCCTTTTAGGACTGGGAAACAAATGCTAGCTCGCCTTACAAGAAACACACTCTGCTTTTGACAAAAGAGCACTCTTCTATTGTACTGTGTTTCCTAAGTTTTCCGAACAGTGAGCTTGTTCAGAACAAAAGAACTGTGCTTCCTACACATACGGGCCATATCTAGTTCAACTCTGCTTAGGAAACTGACAAGATCTGTAGCTCCTGTTCAGTCCAATAGACTGTACTTGCTGGGAACTGACGCGTGTGCTATTTGCACTGTGTATGGCAATGTAAGCCCAATAGTTACTTTCCTTACCAGAAAACAACTCTTGCTCGTAGGACCAGAAACTGCATGGGATTCAACTCCATTTCTGACTGGGAAACAAACACTAGATCTCCTTACAAGAAACACACTCTGCTTTTGAGAAAAGAGCACTCTACTACTCTACTGTGTTTCCTATGGGGTCCGAACAGTGAGCTTGCTCAGAACAAAATAACTGTGCTTTCTACACACACGGGCCATATCTAATTCAACTCTGCTTAGGAAACTAACAAGAAGAGTAGCGCCTCTTCAGTCCAATACACTGTACTTGCTGGTAACAGACGCGAGTAATATTTGCACTGTGTATGGTAATGGGAACTCAATAGTGACTTTCCTTACCAGAACACAACTCTTGCTCGTAGGACCGAAAACTGCATGTGCTTCAACTCCATTTAGAACTGGGAAATAAACGCTAGCTCGCCTTAGAAGAAACACACTCTGCTTTTGAGAAAAGAGCACTCTTCTAATCTACTGTTTTTCCTATGGGACCAGAACAGTGAGCTTGCTCAAAACAAAAGAACTGTGCTTCCTACACACACTGGCCATATCTAGTTCAACTCTGCTTAGGAAACTGACAAGAACAGTAGCTCCTCTTCAGTCCAATACACTGTACTTGCTCGGAACAGGCGCGAGTGCTATTTGCACAGTGTATGGCAATGGGAGCGCAATAGTGATTCCTTACAAGAAAACAACTCTTGCTCGTAGGACCAGAAACTGCATGTGATTCAACTCCATTTCTGACTGGGAAACAAACACTAGCTCGGCTTACAAGAAACAGACTCTGCTTTTGATAAAAGAGCACTCTTCTACTCTACAATGTTTCCTATGGGGTCCGAACAGTGAGCTTGCTCAGAACAAAAGAACTGTGCTTCCTACATACACGGGCCATATCTAGTTCAACTCTGCTTAGGAAACTGACAAGAACAGTAGCTCCTCTTCAGTCCAATACACTGTACTTGCTGGGAACAGACGCCAGTGCTATTTGCACTGTGTATGGCAAAGGGAGCGCAATAGTGACTTTCCTTACCAGAAAACAACTCTTGCTCATAGGACCAAAAACTGCATGTGTCTCAACTGCTTTTAGGACTGGGAAACAAATGCTAGCTCGCCTTACAACAAACACACTCTGCTTTTGAGAAAAGAGCACTCTTCTACTCTACTGTGTTTCCTATGGGGTCCGAACAGTGAGCTTGCTCAGAAGAAAAGAACTGTGCTTCCTACACACACGTGCCATATCTAATTCAACTCTGCTTAGGAAACTGACAAGAACAGTAGCTCCTCTTCAGTCCAATACACTGAACTTGCTGGGAACAGACGCGAGTGCTATTTGCACTGTGTATGGTAATGGGAACTAAATAGTGACTTTCCTTACCAGAAAACAACTCTTGCTCATAGGACCGAAAACTGCATGTGATTCAACTCCATTTAGAACTGGGAAATAAACGCTAGATAACCTTACAAGAAACACACTCTGCTTTTGAGAAAAGAGCACTCTTCTACTCTGCTGTGTTTCCTATAGGGCCAAAACAGTGAGCTTGCTCAGAACAAAAAAACTGTGCTTCCTACACACAGGGCCATATCTAGTTCAATTCTGCTTAGGAAACTGACAAGAACAGTAGATCCCCTTCAGTCCAATACACTGTACATGCTGGGAACAGACGCCAGTGCTATTTGCACTGTGTATGACAATGGGAGCACAATAGTGACTCTTCTTACCAGAAAACAGCTCTTGCTCGTAGGACCAGAAACTGCATGTGATTCAACTCCATTTAGGACTGGGAAACAAACGCAAGCTCTCCTTACAAGAAACACATTCTGCTTTTTAGAAAAGAGCACTCTTCTACTCTAATGTGTTTCCTATGGGGTCCAAAATGTTAGCTTGCTCAGAACAAAAGAACTGTGATTCCTGCACACACGGGCCATATCTAGTTCAACTGTGCTTAGGAATCTGAAAAGAACAGTAGCTCCTCTTCAGTCAAATACACATTACTTGCTGGGAACAGACGCGAGTGCTATTTGCAGTGTGTATGGCAATGGGAGCGCAATAGTGACTCTTCTTACCAGAAAACAACTCTTGCTCATAGGACAAAAAACTGCATGGGATTCAACTACATTTAGGACTGGGAAACAAACGCTAGCTCGCCTTACAAGAAACACAATCTGCTTTTGAGAAAAGAGCACTCTTCTACTCTAATGTGTTTCCTATGGGGTCCGAACAGTGAGCTTGCTCAGAACAAAAGAACTGTGCTTCCTACACACACGGGCCATATCTAGTTCAACTCTGCTTAGGAAACTGACAAGAACAATACCTCCTCTTCAGTACAATACACTGTACTTGCTGGCATCAGACAGGAGTGCTCTTTGCACTGTGCATGGCAATGGGAGCACAATAGTGACTTTCCTTACCAGAAAACAACTCTTGCTCGTGGGACCAACAACTGCATGTGATTCAACTCCATTTAGGACTGGAAAACAAAGGCTAGCTTGCCTTACAAGCAACACACTCTGCTTTTGAGAAAATAGCACTCTTCTACTCTACAGTGTTTCCTACAGGGCCAGAACAGTGAGCTTGCTCAGAACAAAAGAACTGTGCTTCCTACACACACGGCCATATCTAGTTCAATTCTGATTAGGAAACTGACAAGAACAGTAGATCCTCTTCAGTCCAATACACTGTACATGCTGGGAACAGACGACAGTGCTATTTGCTTTTTGTATGACAATGGGAGCACAATAGTGACTCTTCTTACCAGAACAACAATTATTGCTTGTAGGACCATAAACTGCATGTGATTCAACTCCATTTAGGACTGGGAAACAAACGCTAGCTCGCCTTACAAGAAACAAACTCTGCTTTTTAGGAAAGAGCACTCTTCTACTCTAATGTGTTTCCTATTGGGTCCGAAGAGTGAGCTTGCTCAGAACAAAAGAACTGTGCTTCTTACACACACGGGCATATCTAGTTCAATTCTGCTTAGGAAACTGACAAGAACAGTAGATCCTCTTCAGTCCAATACACTGTACATGCTGGGAACATACGACAGTGCTATTTGCTTTTTGTATGACAATGGGAGCACAATAGTGACTCTTCTTACCAGAAAACAACTATTGCTCGTAGGACCAGAAACTGCATGTGATTCAACTCCATTTAGGACTGGGAAACAAACACTAGCTCGCCTTACAAAAAACACACTCTGCTTTTGAGAAAAGAGCACTCTTCTACTCTAATGTGTTTCCTATTGGGTCCGAACAGTGAGCTTGCTCAGAACAAAAGAACTGTGCTTCCTACACACACAGTCCATATTTAGTTCAACTCTGCTTAGGAAACTGAGAAGAACAATACCTCCTCTTCAGTACAATACACTGTACTTGCTGGGATCAGACGCGAGTGCTCTTTGCACTGTGCATGGCAATGGGAGCACAATAGTGACTCTTCTTACCAGAAAACAACTCTTGCTCGTTGGACCAGAAACTGCATGTGATTCAACTCCATTTAGGACTGAGAAACAAACGCTAGCTCGCCTTACAAGAAACACACTATGCTTTTGAGAAAAGAGCACTCTACTACTCTACGGTGTTTCCTATGGGGTCCGAACAGCGAGCTTGCTCAGAACAAAAGAACTGTGCTTCTTACACACACGGGCCATATCTAGTTCAACTATGCTTAGGAAACTGACAAGAACAGTAGCTTCTCTTCAGTCCAATACACTGTACTTCATGGGAACGGACGCGAGTCCTATTTGCACTGTGTGTGGCAATGGGAGCACAATAGTGTCTCTTCTTACCAGAAAACAACTCTTGCTCGTTGGACCAGAAACTGCATGTGATTCAAATCCATTTAGGACAGGGAAACAAACGCTAGCTCGCCTTAGAAGAAACACACTATGCTTTTGAGAAAAGGGCACTCTTCCACTCTACTGTATTTCCTATGGGGTCCGAACAGTGAGCTTGCTCAGAAGAAAAGAACTGTGCTTCCTACACACACGGCCACAGCTAGCTCAATTCTGCTTAGGAAACTGACAAGAACAGTAGATCCTCTTCCGTTCAATACACTGTACATGCTGGGAACCGACGCCAGTGCTGTTTGCCCTGTGTATGACAGTGGGAGCACAATAGTGACTCTTGATACCAGAAAACAACTCTTGCTCGTAGAACCAGAAACTGCATGGTATTCAACTCCATTTAGGACTGGGAAACAAACACTTGCTCGCCTTACAGGAAACGCACTCTGTTTTGAGAAAAGAGCACACTTCTACTCTACTGTGTTTCCTCTGGGGTCCGAACAGTGAGCTTGCTCAGAACAAAAGTACTGTGCTTCCTACATACACGGGCCATATCTAGTTTAACTCTGCTTAGGAAACTGACAAGAACCATAGCTCCTCTTCAGTCCAATACACTGTACTTGCTGGGAACACATGCGAGTGCTATTAGCACTGTGTATGGCAATGGGAGCACAATAGTGACTTTCCTTACCAGAAAACAACTCTTACTCGTGGGACAAACTACTGCATGTGATTCAACTCCATTTAGGACTGGAAAACAAACGCTAGCTCGCCTTACAAGAAACACACTCTACTTTTGAGAAAAGAACACTCTTCTACTCTGCTGTGTTTGCTATAGGGCCAAAACAGTGAGCTTGCTCAGAACAAAAAAACTGTGCTTCCTACACACAGGGCCATATCTAGTTCAATTCTTCTTAGGAAACTGACAATAACAGTAGATCCCCTTCAGTCCAATACACTGTACATGCTGGGAACAGACGCCAGTGCTATTTGCACTGTGTATGACAATGGGAGCACAATAGTGACTCTTCTTACCAGAAAATAGCTCTTGCTTGTAGGACCAGAAACTGCATGTGATTAAACTCCATTTAGGACTGGGAAACAAACGCAAGCTCTCCTTACAAGAAACACACTCTGCTTTTTAGAAAAGAGCACTCTTCTACTCTAATGTGTTTCCTATGGGGTCCGAAAAGTGAGCTTGCTCAGAACAAAAGAACTGTGCTTCCTGCACACACGAGCCATATCTAGATCAACTCTGCTTAGGAATCTGACAAGAACAGTAGCTCCTCTTCAGTCCAATACACATTACTTGCTGGGAACAGACGAGAGTGCTCTTTGCACTGTGCACGGCAATGGGAGCACAATAGTGACTTTCCTTACCAGAAAACAACTCTTGCTCGTGGGACCAACAACTGCATGTGATTCAACTCCATTTAGGACTGGAAAACAAAGGCTAGCTCGCCTTACAAGCAACACACTCTGCTTTTGAGAAAAGAGAACTCTTCTACTCTACTGTGTTTCCTATAGGGCCAGAACAGTGAGCTTGCTCAGAACAAAAGAACTGTGCTTCCTACACACACGGCCATATCTAGTTCAATTCTGCTTAGGAAACTGTCAAGAACAGTAGATCCTCTTCAGTCCAATACACTGTACATGCTGGGAACAGACGACAGTGCTATTTGCTTTTTGTATGACAATGGGAGCACAATAGTGACTCTTCTTACCAGAAAACAACTATTGCTCGTAGGACCAGAAACTGCATGTGATTCAACTCCATTTAGGACAGGGAAACAAACGCTAGCTTGCCTTACAAGAAACACACTATGCTTTTGAGAAAAGGGCACTCTTCTACTCTACGGTGTTTCCTATGGGGTCCGAACAGCGAGGTTGCTCAGAACAAAAGAACTGTGCTTCTTACACACACGGGCCATATCTAGATCAACTATGCTTAGGAAACTGACAAGAACAGTAGCTCCTCTTCAGTCCAATACACTGTACTTGATGGGAACAGACGCGAGTCCTATTTGCACTGTGTGTGGCAATGGGAGCACAATAGTGTCTCTTCCTACCAGAAAACAATTCTTGCTCGTTGGACCAGAAACTGCATGTGATTCAAATCCATTTAGGACAGGGAAACAAACGCTAGCTCGCCTTACAAGAAACACACTATGCTTTTGAGAAAAGGGCACTCTTCTACTCTACGGTGTTTCCTATTGAGTCCGAACAGCTAGCTTGCTCAGAACAAAAGAACTGTGCTTCCTACACACACGGGCCATATCTAGTTCAACTCTGCTTAGGAAACTGACAAGAACAGTAGCTCCTCTTAAGTCCAATACACTGTACATGCTGGGAACAGATGCCAGTGCTATATGCCCTGTGTATGACAATGGGAGCACACTAGTGACTCTTCTTACCAGAAAACAACTCTTGCTCATAGGACCAGAAACTGCATGTGATTCAACTCCATTTAGGACTGAGAAACTAACGCTATCTCGCCTTACAAAAACACACTCTGCTTTTGATAAAAGGGCACTCTTCCACTCTACTGTATTTCCTATGGGGTCCGAACAGTGAGCTTGCTCAGAAGAAAAGAACTGTGCTTCCTACACACACGGCCATAGCTAGTTCAATTCTGCTTAGGAAACTGACAAGAACAGTAGATCCTCTTCCATCCAATACACTGTACATGCTGGGAACCGACGCCAGTGCTCTTTGCCCTGTGTATGACAATGGGAGCACAATAGTGACTCTTGATACCAGAAAACAACTCTTGCTCGTAGGACCAGAAACTGCATGGGATTCTACTCCATTTAGGACTGGGAAACAAACGCTAGCTCGCCTTACAAGAAACACACTCTGCTTTTGAGAAAAGAGCACTATTCTACTCTAATGTGTTTCCTATATGGCCAGAACAGAGAGCTTGCTCAGAACAAAAGAACTGTGCTTCCTACACACACGGCCATAGCTAGTTCAACTCTGCTTAGGAAACTGACAAGAACAGTAGATACTCTTCAAACCAATACAGTGTACATGCTGGGAACAGACGACAGTGCTATTTGCCCTGTGTATGACAATGGGAGCGCAATAGTGACTCTTCTTACCAGAAAACAACTCTTGCTCGTAGGACCAGAATATGCATGTGATTCAACTCCCATTTAGGACTCGGAAACAAAAGCTAGCTTGCCTTACAGGAAACACACTCTGTTTTGAGAAAAGAGCACTCTTCTACTCTACTGTGTTTCCGATGGGTTCCGAACAGTGAGCTTGGTCAGAACAAAAGAACTGTGCTTCCTACATACACGGGCCATATCTAGTTTAACTCTGCTTAGGAAACTGACAAGAACAGTAGCTCCTCTTCAGTCCAATACACTGTACTTGATGGGAACAGACGCGAGTCCTATTTGCACTGTGTGTGGCAATGGGAGCACAATAGTGTCTCTTCTTACCAGAAAACAACTCTTGCTCGTTGGACCAGAAACTGCATGTGATTAAAATCCATTTAGGACAGGGAAACAAAGGCTAGCTCGCCTTACGAGAAACACACTATGCATTTGAGAAAAGGGCACTCTTCTACTCTACGGTGTTTCCTATTGAGTCCGAAGAGCTTGCTTGATCAGAACAAAAAACTGTGCTTCCTACACACACGGGCCATATCTAGTTCAACTCTGCTTAGGAAACTGACAAGAACAGTAGCTCCTCTTAAGTCTAATACACTGTACATGCTGGGAACAGATGCCAGTGCTATATGCCCTGTGTATGACAATAAGAGCACACTAGTGACTCTTCTTACCAGAAAACAACTCTTGCTCGTAGGACCAGAAACTGCATGTGATTCAACTCCATTTAGGACTGAGAAACAAACGCTATCTCGCCTTACAAGAAACACACTCTGCTTTTGAGAAAAGGGCACTCTTCCACTCTACTGTATTTCCTATGCGGTCCGAACAGTGAGCTTGCTCAGAAGAAAAGAACTGTGCTTCCTACACACACGGCCATAGCTAGTTCAATTCTGCTTAAAAAACTGAGTAGAACAGTAGATCCTCTTCTGTCCAATACACTGTACATGCTGGGAACCGACGCCAGTTCTATTTGCCCTGTGTATGACAATGGGAGCACAATAGTGACTCTTGATACCAGAAAACAACTCATGCTCGTAGGACCAGAAACTGCATGGGATTCAACTCCATTTAGGACAGGGAAACAAACGCTAGCTCGCCTTACAAGAAACACACTCTGCTTTTGAGAAAAGGGCACTCTTCTACTCTACGGTGTTTCCTATTGAGTCCGAACAGCTAGCTTGCTCAGAACAAAAGAACTGTGCTTCCTACACACACGGGCCATATCTAGTTCAACTCTGCTTAGGAAACTGACAAGAACAGTAGCTCCTCTTAAGTCCAATACACTGTACATGCTGGGAACAGATGCCAGTGCTATATGCCCTGTGTATGACAATGGGAGCACACTAGTGACTCTTCTTACCAGAAAACAACTCTTGCTCTTAGGACCAGAAACTGCATGTGATTCAACTCCATTTAGGACTGAGAAACAAACGCTATCTCGCCTTACAAAAACACACTCTGCTTTTGATAAAAGGGCACTCTTCCACTCTACTGTATTTCCTATGGGGTCCGAACAGTGAGCTTGCTCAGAAGAAAAGAACTGTGCTTCCTACACACACGGCCATAGCTAGTTCAATTCTGCTTAGGAAACTGACAAGAACAGTAGATCCTCTTCCATCCAATACACTGTACATGCTGGGAACCGACGCCAGTGCTATTTGCCCTGTGTATGACAATGGGAGCACAATAGTGACTCTTGATACCAGAAAACAACTCTTGCTCGTAGGACCAGAAACTGCATGGGATTCTACTCCATTTAGGACTGGGAAACAAACGCTAGCTCGCCTTACAAGAAACACACTCTGCTTTTGAGAAAAGAGCACTATTCTACTCTAATGTGTTTCCTATATGGCCAGAACAGAGAGCTTGCTCAGAAAAAAAGAACTGTGCTTCCTACACACACGGCCATAGCTAGTTCAACTCTGCTTAGGAAACTGACAGTAGATACTCTTCAATCCAATACAGTGTACATGCGGGGAACAGACGCCAGTGCTATTTGCCCTGTGTATGACAATGGGAGCGCAATAGTGACTCTTCTTACCAGAAAACAACTCTTGCTCGTGGGACCAAAAACTGCATGTGATTCAACTCCATTTAGGACTGGGAATCAAACGCTAGCTCGCCTTAAAAGAAACAAACTCTGCTTTTGAGAAAAGAGCACTCTTCTACTCTACTGTGTTTCCAATGGGTTCCGAACAGTGAGCTTGCTCAGAACAAAAGAACTGTGCTTCCTACACACACGGACATATCTAGTTCAACTCTGCTTAGGAAACTGACAAGAACAGTAGCTCCTCTTCAGTCCAATACACTGTACATGCTGGGAACAGACGCCAGTGCGATTTGCCCTGTGTATGACAGTGTGAGAGGAATAGTGACTCTTCTTACCAGAAAACAACTCTTGCTCGTAGGAGCAGCATATGCATGTGATTCAACTTCCATTTAGGACTGGGAAACAAACGCTAGCTCGCCTTACAGGAAACACACTCTGTTTTGAGAAAAGAGCACTCTTCTACTCTACTGTGTTTCCTCTGGGGTCCGAACAGTGAGCTTGCTCAGAACAAAAGAACTGTGCTTCCTACACACACGGCCATATCTAGTTCAACTCTGCTTAGGAAACTGACAAGAACAGTAGCTCCTCTTCAGTCCAATACACTGTACATGCTGGGAACAGACGCCAGTGCGATTTGCCCTGTGTGTGACAGTGGGAGCACAATAGTGACTCTTCTTACCAGAAAACAACTCTTGCTCGTAGGACCAGAATATGCATGTGATTCAACTCCCATTTAGGACTGGGAAACAAACGCTAGCTCGTCTTACAGGAAACACACTCTGTTTTGAGAAAAGAGCACTCTTCTACTCTACTGTGTTTCCTATGGGGTCCGAACAGTGAGCTTGCTCAGAACAGAAGAACTGTGCTTCCTACACACACGGCCATATCGAGTTAAATTCTGCTTAAATAACTGACAAGAACATTAGCTCCTCTTCAGTCCAATACACTGTACTTGCTGGGAACAGACGCATGTGCTATTTGCTTTGTGTGACAATGGGAGCGCAGTAGTGACTCTTCTTAAGAGAAAACAACTCTTGCTCGTAGGACCAGAAACTGCATGTGATTCAACTCCATTTCTGACTGGGAAACAAACACTAGCTCTCCTTACAAGAAACACACTCTGATTTTGAGAAAAGAGCACTCTTCTACTCTACTGTGTTTCCTATGGAGTCTGAACAGTGAGCTTGCTCAGAACAAAAGAACTGTGCTTCCTACACACACGGGCCATATCTAATTCAACTCTTCTTAGGAAACTGACAAGAAAAGAGCTCCTCTTCAGTCCAATACACTGTACTTGCTGTGAATAGACGCGAGTGCTATTTGCACTGTGTATGGCAAAGGGAACACAATAATGACTTTCCTTACCAGAAAAAAACTCATGCTCGTAGGACCAAAAACTGCATGTGTCTCAACTCCTTTTAGGACTGGGAAACAAATGCTAGCTCGCCTTACAAGAAACACACTCTGCTTTTGACAAAAGAGCACTCTTCTATTGTACTGTGTTTCCTAAGTTTTCCGAACAGTGAGCTTGTTCAGAACAAAAGAACTGTGCTTCCTACACATACGGGCCATATCTAGTTCAACTCTGCTTAGGAAACTGACAAGATCTGTAGCTCCTGTTCAGTCCAATAGACTGTACTTGCTGGGAACTGACGCGTGTGCTATTTGCACTGTGTATGGCAATGTAAGCCCAATAGTTACTTTCCTTACCAGAAAACAACTCTTGCTCGTAGGACCAGAAACTGCATGGGATTCAACTCCATTTCTGACTGGGAAACAAACACTAGCTCTCCTTACAAGAAACACACTCTGCTTTTGAGAAAAGAGCACTCTACTACTCTACTGTGTTTCCTATGGGGTCCGAACAGTGAGCTTGCTCAGAACAAAAGAACTGTGCTTTCTACACACACGGGCCATATCTAATTCAACTCTGCTTAGGAAACTGACAAGAAGAGTAGCTCCTCTTCAGTCCAATACACTGTACTTGCTGGTAACAGACGCGAGTAATATTTGCACTGTGTATGGTAATGGGAACTCAATAGTGACTTTCCTTACCAGAACACAACTCTTGCTCCTAGGACCGAAAACTGCATGTGCTTCAACTCCATTTAGAACTGGGAAATAAACGCTAGCTCGCCTTAGAAGAAACACACTCTGCTTTTGAGAAAAGAGCACTCTTCTAATCTACTGTTTTTCCTATGGGACCAGAACAGTGAGCTTGCTCAAAACAAAAGAACTGTGCTTCCTACACACACTGGCCATATCTAGTTCAACTCTGCTTAGGAAACTGACAAGAACAGTAGCTCCTCTTCAGTCCAATACACTGTACTTGCTCGGAACAGGCGCGAGTGCTATTTGCACAGTGTATGGCAATGGGAGCGCAATAGTGATTCCTTACAAGAAAACAACTCTTGCTCGTAGGACCAGAAACTGCATGTGATTCAACTCCATTTCTGACTGGGAAACAAACACTAGCTCGGCTTACAAGAAACAGACTCTGCTTTTGATAAAAGAGCACTCTTCTACTCTACAATGTTTCCTATGGGGTCCGAACAGTGAGCTTGCTCAGAACAAAAGAACTGTGCTTCCTACATACACGGGCCATATCTAGTTCAACTCTGCTTAGGAAACTGACAAGAACAGTAGCTCCTCTTCAGTCCAATACACTGTACTTGCTGGGAACAGACGCCAGTGCTATTTGCACTGTGTATGGCAAAGGGAGCGCAATAGTGACTTTCCTTACCAGAAAACAACTCTTGCTCATAGGACCAAAAACTGCATGTGTCTCAACTGCTTTTAGGACTGGGAAACAAATGCTAGCTCGCCTTACAACAAACACACTCTGCTTTTGAGAAAAGAGCACTCTTCTACTCTACTGTGTTTCCTATGGGGTCCGAACAGTGAGCTTGCTCAGAAGAAAAGAACTGTGCTTCCTACACACACGGCCATATCTAGTTCAATTCTGCTTAGGAAACTGTCAAGAACAGTAGATCCTCTTCAGTCCAATACACTGTACATGCTGGGAACAGACGACAGTGCTATTTGCTTTTTGTATGACAATGGGAGCACAATAGTGACTCTTCTTACCAGAAAACAACTATTGCTCGTAGGACCAGAAACTGCATGTGATTCAACTCCATTTAGGACAGGGAAACAAACGCTAGCTTGCCTTACAAGAAACACACTATGCTTTTGAGAAAAGGGCACTCTTCTACTCTACGGTGTTTCCTATGGGGTCCGAACAGCGAGCTTGCTCAGAACAAAAGAACTGTGCTTCTTACACACACGGGCCATATCTAGATCAACTATGCTTAGGAAACTGACAAGAACAGTAGCTCCTCTTCAGTCCAATACACTGTACTTGATGGGAACAGACGCGAGTCCTATTTGCACTGTGTGTGGCAATGGGAGCACAATAGTGTCTCTTCCTACCAGAAAACAATTCTTGCTCGTTGGACCAGAAACTGCATGTGATTCAAATCCATTTAGGACAGGGAAACAAACGCTAGCTCGCCTTACAAGAAACACACTATGCTTTTGAGAAAAGGGCACTCTTCTACTCTACGGTGTTTCCTATTGAGTCCGAACAGCTAGCTTGCTCAGAACAAAAGAACTGTGCTTCCTACACACACGGGCCATATCTAGTTCAACTCTGCTTAGGAAACTGACAAGAACAGTAGCTCCTCTTAAGTCCAATACACTGTACATGCTGGGAACAGATGCCAGTGCTATATGCCCTGTGTATGACAATGGGAGCACACTAGTGACTCTTCTTACCAGAAAACAACTCTTGCTCATAGGACCAGAAACTGCATGTGATTCAACTCCATTTAGGACTGAGAAACAAACGCTATCTCGCCTTACAAAAACACACTCTGCTTTTGATAAAAGGGCACTCTTCCACTCTACTGTATTTCCTATGGGGTCCGAACAGTGAGCTTGCTCAGAAGAAAAGAACTGTGCTTCCTACACACACGGCCATAGCTAGTTCAATTCTGCTTAGGAAACTGACAAGAACAGTAGATCCTCTTCCATCCAATACACTGTACATGCTGGGAACCGACGCCAGTGCTCTTTGCCCTGTGTATGACAATGGGAGCACAATAGTGACTCTTGATACCAGAAAACAACTCTTGCTCGTAGGACCAGAAACTGCATGGGATTCTACTCCATTTAGGACTGGGAAACAAACGCTAGCTCGCCTTACAAGAAACACACTCTGCTTTTGAGAAAAGAGCACTATTCTACTCTAATGTGTTTCCTATATGGCCAGAACAGAGAGCTTGCTCAGAACAAAAGAACTGTGCTTCCTACACACACGGCCATAGCTAGTTCAACTCTGCTTAGGAAACTGACAAGAACAGTAGATACTCTTCAAACCAATACAGTGTACATGCTGGGAACAGACGACAGTGCTATTTGCCCTGTGTATGACAATGGGAGCGCAATAGTGACTCTTCTTACCAGAAAACAACTCTTGCTCGTAGGACCAGAATATGCATGTGATTCAACTCCCATTTAGGACTGGGAAACAAAAGCTAGCTTGCCTTACAGGAAACACACTCTGTTTTGAGAAAAGAGCACTCTTCTACTCTACTGTGTTTCCGATGGGTTCCGAACAGTGAGCTTGGTCAGAACAAAAGAACTGTGCTTCCTACATACACGGGCCATATCTAGTTTAACTCTGCTTAGGAAACTGACAAGAACAGTAGCTCCTCTTCAGTCCAATACACTGTACTTGATGGGAACAGACGCGAGTCCTATTTGCACTGTGTGTGGCAATGGGAGCACAATAGTGTCTCTTCTTACCAGAAAACAACTCTTGCTCGTTGGACCAGAAACTGCATGTGATTAAAATCCATTTAGGACAGGGAAACAAAGGCTAGCTCGCCTTACGAGAAACACACTATGCATTTGAGAAAAGGGCACTCTTCTACTCTACGGTGTTTCCTATTGAGTCCGAAGAGCTTGCTTGATCAGAACAAAAAACTGTGCTTCCTACACACACGGGCCATATCTAGTTCAACTCTGCTTAGGAAACTGACAAGAACAGTAGCTCCTCTTAAGTCCAATACACTGTACATGCTGGGAACAGATGCCAGTGCTATATGCCCTGTGTATGACAATAAGAGCGCACTAGTGACTCTTCTTACCAGAAAACAACTCTTGCTCGTAGGACCAGAAACTGCATGTGATTCAACTCCATTTAGGACTGAGAAACAAACGCTATCTCGCCTTACAAGAAACACACTCTGCTTTTGAGAAAAGGGCACTCTTCCACTCTACTGTATTTCCTATGCGGTCCGAACAGTGAGCTTGCTCAGAAGAAAAGAACTGTGCTTCCTACACACACGGCCATAGCTAGTTCAATTCTGCTTAAAAAACTGAGAAGAACAGTAGATCCTCTTCTGTCCAATACACTGTACATGCTGGGAACCGACGCCAGTTCTATTTGCCCTGTGTATGACAATGGGAGCACAATAGTGACTCTTGATACCAGAAAACAACTCATGCTCGTAGGACCAGAAACTGCATGGGATTCAACTCCATTTAGGACAGGGAAACAAACGCTAGCTCGCCTTACAAGAAACACACTCTGCTTTTGAGAAAAGGGCACTCTTCTACTCTACGGTGTTTCCTATTGAGTCCGAACAGCTAGCTTGCTCAGAACAAAAGAACTGTGCTTCCTACACACACGGGCCATATCTAGTTCAACTCTGCTTAGGAAACTGACAAGAACAGTAGCTCCTCTTAAGTCCAATACACTGTACATGCTGGGAACAGATGCCAGTGCTATATGCCCTGTGTATGACAATGGGAGCACACTAGTGACTCTTCTTACCAGAAAACAACTCTTGCTCTTAGGACCAGAAACTGCATGTGATTCAACTCCATTTAGGACTGAGAAACAAACGCTATCTCGCCTTACAAAAACACACTCTGCTTTTGATAAAAGGGCACTCTTCCACTCTACTGTATTTCCTATGGGGTCCGAACAGTGAGCTTGCTCAGAAGAAAAGAACTGTGCTTCCTACACACACGGCCATAGCTAGTTCAATTCTGCTTAGGAAACTGACAAGAACAGTAGATCCTCTTCCATCCAATACACTGTACATGCTGGGAACCGACGCCAGTGCTCTTTGCCCTGTGTATGACAATGGGAGCACAATAGTGACTCTTGATACCAGAAAACAACTCTTGCTCGTAGGACCAGAAACTGCATGGGATTCTACTCCATTTAGGACTGGGAAACAAACGCTAGCTCGCCTTACAAGAAACACACTCTGCTTTTGAGAAAAGAGCACTATTCTACTCTAATGTGTTTCCTATATGGCCAGAACAGAGAGCTTGCTCAGAACAAAAGAACTGTGCTTCCTACACACACGGCCATAGCTAGTTCAACTCTGCTTAGGAAACTGACAGTAGATACTCTTC